>NW_020955882.1:366756-367741 GCF_003031625.1 Empidonax traillii
GCAAGATTTAACCCGCTGCAAGGCAGGAAGGTTTCATCATTAGCTGTGAGCAGAATCCCTGCCTTTCAGAAGGAAGTGAAGGGTTGTTTTAAGGATTAAAAATAGCTTTCCCGAGGTTAAATGTAAAGCTGGAGGGATGCCAGAGTACAAGTTCATCACAATAAACCTCTGCTGTTTAAACAGGACTGTTGTCATAGTTCTGATTTTAGAAAGGAATTTTTCTTTCCCTTTCCCTTTTTTTTTTTTTCCCCTTCCCCCCCCTGCATGAATGCTATTCAAGAACCATCAAGTGAACAAAGGAGTCGGCCTGGCTCTTAACGACCGAAAATTAGTCTCCTGGCAACGACGGGGGAGGAGTTGGGAAGAAGGCGGAGTTGGTGAGGAGCTCAGCTCCGGGAGCAGGAGGGGAGGCTACAGCTGGCAGGGAGAGGCTGCCTGGTTTCTCCTTTGTTTCTTTTTTTTTCCTGTGGGAGCTCTCTGCAGAGTTACGAACTGGTTGCAGTCTTAGTTTCTCTTCCACCGCAGGACCTCCATCGAGTCGTGAGTTTGTTTTCTTCCATTGGGAGAACTTTCTGTTTCCCTTCCCCCTTCCCCCTCCTCCCTTGCCACCCGGCGGAGACCAGGGATCCAACAGCGCCGCCCGGTGACGAGCGCTGGACATTGCAAGTTCCACTCCTCTAGTGATCCAACAGCGCCACCTGGTGACTACTATAGAACATTACAAGTTCTGAACTTTTGATAACTCGACAGCGCCACCTGGTGACTACTATAGAACATTGCGGGTTCTGCACTTTTAATAACTCAACAGCGCCACCTGGTGAACGGTATAAGACATTGCAAGTTTTTTACATCTCCAGTGACGCAACGGCGCCCCCTGCTGACTGTGGCTGGAACTGCACCAAAGAGTGCTAAAAATTGAACTATTTGATTTTCTTTTTTTTGCCGGTTTTATCGGTTTTGTTCTTGAAGGGGATTATTGGTGGGT
>NW_020955882.1:369052-533267 GCF_003031625.1 Empidonax traillii
AACATATGCCAGCCCACAGCTCCTCTTTTCCATGCTAGATTAGGATGGTTATCTTCCTATTTCAGGAGACATATGGCATCAAATTGCTGTGCAGGACAAGGCAAGAAAGACAACCCCTGTGCCATATGCTAACAAAAACATATTCCTCTGGAAATAAGGGTAAAACAGAAACTAATTTATTTGACTATTTTTTATTTTTTTTGACCGAAGTCCACTTCAGTCATGGCCTGATTAGACTTAATGAGAAGCAGGAAGAGTCATTTCTCCACCTACAATAAACCATGAGAAATTGGGAGCAGAATATAAAAATTAGATTCAGTATCCACGTGTGTATTCACCATGTAATGAGCAGCCCCAGCCCCAATTGCTGCCCAGTCCCCTTGAAGGAAATTCATCAATTCTTTAATGTGTGACTAACCAGAAGACAACACTCTTTGATAAACTAGTTAGACATGGAAGAAAATATTTTAAAATGGCATTTCCAACAATGGTGCTGGGATACAGCACAAATCCAGATCTTTGTCTGATGAATCACAGAGCCTTTTTTTTCCCCTAAAGTAAAGGCTGGGCGTAAGATAATTGCAAATAAAGGAAATGCTGAACTCATGCTGTTAAAGTAGCAGCATTCAGGATAAATCAGAAGAGAAAGTCTAAATGTGCAATTGAAGAGGGGAAAAAATAAAATAGAGAAGCAGGCAGATGACAGGAAAGAATGAAAAGGAAAATGAAGCCAAAACAAGACTGATTTGAGGAAGTCCTTACAATGGAAGGAAGAAATAAAGTAATCTCATCATCACAGATACGACTCGGTGCACACCGAAAAAGTAACGACGACTGACAAAGAGAAGGGAAATTGGGAGCCAAAATCACGGACAATGACACAGTGCTCAGGCAGGTTTCTGAGGTTCATCAATCAAACAGTGCTTTGTCCCAGTCTTCTCTTTCCCTGTGAGGTAACAGGTAAAATAGAGACTGGCACATCCAGCGCCATGATGGGACTGAACTGCTGTGGTGACTACCCACCTGGGACCAGGCTGGCTCTGGAAAACCACCCAGACCCACCTGTAATGTGCCCAGGATGTTGCTATCCCTTCCCTTTCCGTTTAGATTACCAGAATTGCCTCTGACAGCACCAATCAGAGCTGAAAAATGAGAAGTATTTTACCTTATCACCGCGAACATGGAATTGAAGTTCTTGCATTCTCGACAGTGGAGAGCGATCTTAATGAAATGCTTAATGATCTTCATTCTCTTGAGCTGGTTGGGCTCCGCTAAAATTTCCATGGCAACCCAGAAGGTCTCCTGATTGATGACGTCCTCGAACTGTTTCAGGTGAGCGTTCCCCGTTTTGGAGTCCAGCTTGTAGAGGTCGTCGATGTACTCGGTGGGCTCGATGTTGCGGAACAGCTCGAAGTCCCGCATGGACAGCTGGGTGGCCACCTCGATGGTGCTCAGCTGCAGCAGCGAGATCTGGCTCTCCCGGAGGAGCTCCTGGGCGTCCTCGTCTGAGCATAAGGTCTCTGTCTCCATATTGTTCTTCAGATAATACCTGAAGGATAATGGAGTGACAGCAGCGCATTAGAGATGCCCTTCAGAGGGTCTGTGAGCACGAGGATGCCGAACCGTACCAATCAACGTGGGCATTTCAGAGACAAGAAGGGACAGGATAACCTTGTACTTCAGTTAACAGAAAACAACATCATTACTGAAGTAAACAAACATTTCAAAAGCTGTTTTAATCTACCTCTCTGTTATCATTTTATGCTGTACTCTGTAATATGCTGTAGTGTTCACCTTCAGAAAAAGGTCAGTTACTCTTCCATTTGTAAATTCAGCGGTGAAAATAACATTTTAAACACACACTAGTCCCGAGAAATCTCCTGTTAATGTGTTTCTCCGTTTCTTACACAAATTCAGTGTGGTTTTCTTCCATAAATTTACTGTGGCATAGTAATATTTACATGAGGCACGGAGTATTCAGGAAATGGAAATGTATCTGGAAAATTCATTTCCACAGTCCCGAGCAGATCACTTTCAGATACACAAAAGTTTATTACTCGTAAATCCCCTCTTGTTGCCTAGCAAAGACAACTACAGAATTTTTCACTTCAATAAACTTTCTTCTGGTCTGGATCAGGTCATCAGATAAAACCAAAGTACTTAACGTTTCAGAAAGATTCAGAACAGTTTACATAAAAATGGAAGAATTTATCTCAGGTTAGTATCAGTTCACTGCAACACGGCACTGAGAAAAGAATTAATTGTATGCTTTAATCCTCAAGTACATGTGGGAAGTGTCAGAACAAATATAAATTTTTTCTCCAAGTGTAAACCACCATGTATGTTATGCTGATCTGCTAAATTTAGCTGTCATCAAGCGAGCTGGCTGTAGAATTTGGGGAGGGCTTTTGGCAGCAGAAGAGGAAGGTGACACAAGAGGAAAGTGTCATTTATTGGCATTTGCTTGCTTGTCCTTCTAACAGACACCTGTGCACTTTAATTAAAACATCCCTCCCTGACGTTGGGCGTGACGATCCTGGGGGTCTTTTTTCCAACCTCTACGATTCCCTGACGTTCAATCCTAAAAGGCAACCCAAAGCAGAGCAAAGCAAGGGTGCATTTACCGTCCATTGAGCTGGATCCTGTCGGCCAGCTTGGAGAACTGGTCCGGGAGGCGCCGCTGTTTGATGACGCCCTCGGGGCTGACGGACACCTCGCACAGCGAGTAGGTGTCCGGGGCTCCGGTCAGGTTGAACTCGTGGACAGCGTGGCTCACCACCTCCTTGGCTGTGGTGTCTTTGCTGATGATGATGTAACAGCTCTGCTGATCTGCTTTGAAAACTCTGATCACCTGATCCGGGATATCTGAAAGAAGAGTTAACACCTTCGGTGTGTGGAGTCGCTTTTCCCTTGGGAAGACTCATGGCTTGGAGAGAGGCTTCTCACAAGGGCATGTGGGGACAGGACAAGGGGGAATTGCCTTAAGATGAAGGGTAGGTTTAGTTAGGTTGGATACTGGGGAGAAGTTCTTCCCTGTGAGGGTGGGGAGGCCCTGGCACAGAATGCCCAGAGAGGCTGTGGACTCCTCATCCCTGGAAGTGTCCCAGGCCAGGCTGGATGGGGCTCTGAGCAACCTGGGCTGGTGGAAGGTGTCCCTGCCCATGGCAGGAGATTGGAACTGGATGGGCTACAAGGTCCCTTCCAACCCAAACCATTCTGTGACTCTACGACTGCCTCATTTGACAGCCAGAGAACAAAACAAAAACCAGCTGCTGGGAGACAAGAGCCACGCTGGACTTGAAAAATATTAAAATATTTTGTTTCTTCCTTCAACTTTGAGAGAAGAAAATTCATCGCTGTTTTTCCACAACTCCATTCCTTTACCATCCCATGGCCACAAGCAAAGTACAAGACATCCAGAATGTCCCTGAGCTGTGCACTGCCCTTCCCAGCGGGTCTCAGAAACTTTGGCAGCATCATTCCTTCTCTGGCCCTTGTGTGTTTGTGAGAGCCAGGTCCACACACGTGCCAGGGCACCTTTCCCAGGCATGAGAAGCCATCAAGCACGGATGGATGGGCTTGGGGTGGGAGGATGTGATGAGGAAAGGAGGTTTTGGTTGCTCCCAAAACTAGCTGCGAGCTTTCACACTCGCTCTCTCCCCCTGAAGGAACTAAGCTGCTGCCAGCAGTTAATTCCTTGGCTGGTGTACTTATTTATAGCACATTTTATGTACTATAAATGCATTAGAGAACAGCTTTATCAGAGGCTGCCTAGAGCAGGAAATAACTATCTACAGAAACATGCGTTTAATCCACAGCTTGATGATTGCAAATAATTTGCTCCATTAGTTATTACAGAAAACTTGATTTTCCAAATAAAACTGATTGGAAATAAAATGTCCAGAGTCAAAACAGGCACTAATTCCAAGCACAGGGAAAGCTAGTTTTCCTCCTCCATAAAGTCTGAAGATTTAACTTCATATTAATTTTCCTCTATCAAAATGCACTGTTTAAGGAAAAAAACCAAGATATTTGGGGGCAGTGACCTTGGGATAACTTTTTCTTGTGTCAGGGCTTAATAGTGTCATGGGGACAAATAGTGGGAATTTCAGGGCAAAAAGTTAAGACGGTAAACTGCGGTTCAGCATCAAAAGTTTCCACCCACTGGAAAAAAGAGAGGCTCAATATCAGTTGTAAATAAATTTGAAGATGGGAGAAAACAGGGTTTTGAAAAAGAATTTGACTGAAAGCTAATTCCTGTAACAGTTCCATTATTAGGGTTATCATATGACCGGGACATTCTCATTAGTAGTTAGGGACAAGCTGAATTTGAAAAGCTCAATATATACATGAATAGGGGCAATAAAAGGGATAAATAAGTATTATGTCCTTATTTCAGAGTGAAAGTGGTGCAAATGACATACTGGATAATCAGGGAAGTGCTTTCACTCCTAAAAATCACAATAAATCAACAGAAAAGGGAAACATCTATACTTAGGTATTAACATACCTAAAAATCAGAACACACTCAAGGTGTAAGACTGAAATCTGAAGTTTAATTTGAGGGGGAAAAGTAAAATAAAAAAAAGGCACTGTGTAACCAAAACTATGCAACATGTGACAGGGGAAGGAAACATAAATTACAGGCACATGTTTGTCTTCAGTCTTTGCTTTTAAGCAGCTAAACATTATTAAATCAAATGAACTTTTATGCATTGTTCAGCTTGTGTTGACAATACAAAGCACATTTCCAGTTCGCATGCACAGAGTTTTAGTTACGGAGTCCAACAGAAGAACAAACTAAATCTCAAACCACGTTATCACCTGAAACTTCAGTTCTATAAAAGAGATGTAAGCAACTTCATTCCTGCAAAGCAAGGCCACAGAGAAGCAAAGAAACTGCCAAAGGTCATCCAGGGTTTCAGTGGCAGAAAGGGGAATAAGATGCAGGTCTCAGCCTGTGCCTGTGTGAGAAGGGATTTGTTTTATTTGAGGAAGCTTAGAGGGCACAGGGCTATGGGATGCCCTACAGTAACAGCTGTGTCAATGCAATGTCTGGTAGTGGTAAGTTTTCAGGCAAGCCATGCAATATTAAGGTCTAAAGGATGCTGTACATCAGGATACTTACAGTAAAACCCAACAGCTGCAGGCAGGAGAGAAAGAAGAAAACTGTGTCAACACCAAATCATGATTCAGATGTTTACAAAACTTATCAAGTGTACACTGTCAGAACTAGTTTGGTTTTCTCTGCTCTTTAAACATGGTAGCATATTTGTTGTAGTAAACCTGAAGTAAAGGCAAGTGATCCAGGTAGACAAGTCCCTGTCCATGGCAGGGAGGTTGGACCACATGTCCTTTAAAGGTCCTTCCATCCCAAACCAGCCTGTGATTCTGTGACTGATTCCAAGATGAACTAGTTATCAGACAGCAAGAACCTGGAACTGCAGCAAAAAGGAAACTTTTCTGCTATGGATATTTATGACCTGATAGGATATATTTGGGTGCATCCCTCTTAAAGGGGCAATCTGCAAGTTTGCATAAACATAACTCACAGCCACAAGGCACCTTACAGACTATGTAATTATGCACAGAACTTACACTTGAAATAGGGAAAAAGGATTCTGACTTGACATGTTTACAGGCAGCTGCATATCACAACAAATACCTCCTGCAGCCACCCCACAAACTGGATTCCAACAGCAACAAAAGCCCACACCACACATCTCAAAACATTTGTAAGGTTTTCAGACATACAACTGAATATATACAATGTTTGTAAAACACAAAACATCAACATCACTGTCTTGGCAGAACAGCAGTCCTATTCTATCCACAATACTGCTTGAAATGTATACTAGAAGATGGGGGATGGCCAAGCCAAAGCACCAGGACAGGTACTGAGGAGAGATGGCAAAAGAGAAAGGTGCGGACAAGGACAATCTGCTTCCAGCAGAGCAGGTTTACTCCAGTGAGTCAGTGAAGCTCAAAAGTGGCAAAATACACGTCTTTGTGTAAAGAAGTAAGTGTCACACAAAAAAAAGAGCGTGTAAGGGAGGTTCAGGCAGTGTGGATTTCCAGCAGACCTCCAGTCTGGCCCTGTTAGGGGGCCAGACAAGACAAGACAGGTAACTGCACTCCGTAATTCCCGTCCGATACTGCCTCGTTAATCACCCTGTACAAACCAAGCTCATGCTGCTGTTTTACCTGAGGGATTGGAGAAGTCCAGGATGCTGGTTGTGGGTTGGAGCAGGTCGGGGCTGCTGGAGGAGAGTGTCCCTGGGATGGGCATGATGGCCAGGCTGTGGCGGCACTGCCTTGTCCCCACGATGCTGTCGTCCTGCGACTGGCTCACGCTGCCGTCACTGCAAAACAGCCCTGCCTCACTCCTGTGCACTCACCCCCTGCCACTCACCTTGGGAGGAATGAAACTCAGGGGAACAATGCTGTTCAGCTCTTCAACTACACCCTGCAGACAGGGTTTCGAAACAAGGACAGAGTGCAAAGAGATTTGAAGTCGTTCGGGGGAGAGAAAAGATATTTTGCTCTTGTTCTGTATTTACGGGGCAGATTACACGATTTTTTAAAAAACAATCAGTATCTCTTAGTGGCCTTAGCTGAAGGAGGGGAGGTCTGGATTTGATATTAGGAAGAATTGCCCTGTGAGGGTGGGCAGGCCCTGGCACAGGTTGCCCAGAGAAGCTGTGGCTGCCCCAGCCCTGGCAGTGTCCAAGGCCAGGTTGGATGGGGCTTGGAGCAACCTGGGATAGTGGGAGGTGTCCCTGCCCATGGCAGGGGGTGCAGTGGGATGGACTTTAGGGTCCCTTCCAACCCAAATCATAATATGATTGAAACATCACAACCTCCTAAGGAACAATGACTTTCTGGCAGAGGAGTCTGACACACCTGAACAGTTTGGGAGGCAAGATGCTGAACCGGGTCTTGTCTAAAATTTTCCTGATTCTGTTTCTGCCACCAGATACAGTGTTTGCTTTCATTTTCTTGTTTCCTTTTTCCCGGGGGAACATCTGTTCCACATCTCCAGGCATATCTGGGATGGAATAACGGTTGTTTTTCTTTTCTGCAATTTTTGGAATATGTGGAATTCCATTCTTCTCTTGTCCTATCCTGCAGAGCAGCTCCTTAAACACTGTAAGAGAAGACACAATCATTGTGAGTTACCTTTGCACACTCAAAACCTCACAGTGAATTCTTCTTTCCCCCTCAAACCTTTTGCTTTCCACATCCCAGACTGATAAATAAAGGATTCAGGGCAATCAGCACTATGCATTTATTAGCTTTTTTGTTTGCCTCTTTTTGGCAATGGAGGGCAGATGCTTCCTCAGGAATAACTGCAGCACAGACTGAGATCTTCCCAAACTGCCTTTGTTTGCTTTTACTAACACTACTGAACAGAAGCTGCATCAAATTTCCTACTGCATTCATCAACGAGCTAAGCCAGTCTATTACCCACACTGACAGTCCCAAAGATATGGTTCCACAGAAATGATAGTGTTTATGCTCTTCCTCTTTCTTTCCACATATATAAGGTAAAAAGATGTTCAAATGGGTTTTTCAATACCAATTATTTCTGTAAAGATCTTTTAAAAATCCTTTGAGATCACTCAAGTCAGAAAGTCAGTATTTTCTGTTGAAAACATGGTGATACTGGAAGAATGCAGAACTGTACACAATAAATTACTCAGACTGTCCCTATGAGCAAGGAAACCATGGCTTTCTGCACAGAAAGTCCAGTTAAATTGCATAATTCTATTATATAATAAAAAATTAAAAGTTTTCCCGGTCTACATTTGAATGTAACAACAGGATTTGCTCAATTCCAGCACCAGGCACTTAGCATTTAAATTAAAAAGTCAGGATAATAAGTATCTCTGTTGAAAAAAGCTTCAAGACATGAATTCATTCAAATCTATCAGAGAAATCACCTTGAAATTCTATCAGCCAGTAGGGAGAGAACAGAACCCGTTTGCAGATGTGTGTTGCTTACATTTATAATACAAATGAACAACCTCTCACTGTCTCAGTTACACTGACCCCTCATTTCATGTCCTTTTACATTAGTCTGGACCATTGGTGGTAGGTTTCTGCTGTTTTTGAATTATGTTAATAAGCAACTGCTGAGGGCTTGGAACTTTTTACCCAGGCAGGGATAAACACTGAATAATAATAGAAAAGAAAATCAATAGTGAGCAAGGGCAGGTAACTGAGAGAGGAAAATAAGAAAAGGAAATTATCAGAAGGTCTCGGATGCAACCACGAGGGAAGGAGTTACTCTGTGCACAGTCTCACTCTTTCTGTAGCTCTGGTTATTCTGAACAGGATTATGGAAAGAGAACAGATGATCTGACTGAGACTTTAAAGAGGTACTTATGTGTTTATATTCATGACGACAATTAAAAGCCAACATTTATATGCCACACCACTTTTTATATCCCCTTTTCAGTTTTAGACATAAAAGCAATTTATCCTCTCGTTCTTCCAGCCTTTATAAAAACTTGCACAAAATCCCAGTTTTACATCTTTGCCGTTTCTTGGCAAAAATATTTTGGTCCAGCTCCCTTGGCTCTGTTTCAGCCACACAGCACGGGGGGACAGCAAAGGAGCTTAAACACTCCTGGAGGGTTTCTCGGGGAGTGAAGAGCTGTCTGTGCTGGCTCTGTGCCCCTCAACGTGCAGCCTTTGGCACACGAGGACTCATCCAAGCAAGCAGAGGCACAACGAGGGGACTTGTGCACAACTTCTCACTCCCAGAGCAAGCTGGAAAGGAAGGTGGAATCCTACTGCACTCCTGGAGCCAGAAAGAGTGGAGCTCCTCCTTCACATACACAAGGAATATATCATATATAAAGTCTACTCACCAAAAATGTTTGTTTTTACAGTAATGGAGAGATGTGTGTTGTTCCTTAAGATTTCCAGAGCTTTCACAAAGGTGATGTTCTCAAAGTTCTGTCCATTTACTTCCATTATCTTTAAGAAGAAATAAGAGCATCTGTTTGACAGACTTACAAACACAAAGGTGATAATACAGGCAGAGTAAGGACTTTCCAGAAGTTCTCATATGATCTTTACAGCAGTCTCAGAATCAAAGCATTCCTTGTAAAATAACTATTTTCATCATGTCAGTGAAGTTATATCCTCTAAATAAGACAGTACCTCCATTTCTACCTGACAAATGCTTGAAATAAATTTATCTTTTAAGATAACATGACATTCTTGCAATTAATCAGGAATTTAGAATCAGAAGTGTAACAGATATAAATGGAAGCTGAGCTGTGGCATTGCCACTTGCACAACCTTTTTGCTGAGAACACCAGAGTGGGCTGAACCAGAATATTTAAATTAACATTACTGCTTATACCTGATCACCACGCTTGAGTCCAGCCTCTGCTGCTTTACTGCCCATCTCCACAGTCTCTACAAAAATACCAAAGCCCTTGTCGCTGCCTCCCAGGAGGCTGAAGAACAGGGGTGAGTCTCGGGAAGGTTTTTGCAGCGTGATTTGTCTCCATTTTGCCTTGGCAGCACAGGCAATATTCAACAATCTGAGGTGGCCTTTCATTTTCTGTAACACAAGACACAAAATGCAGCGCAATGTTTCTATCAGAAATGGAGAAACAGTTATGAAAAACACCCCAAGTGGCAGGAAATGGATTTTTGATGCCATGTATTAGGATCTTACTAAACAAACCTTGTCCTCTTTTGTAGAAATGCAGAAACCCACAAATGAGTGCCATAGGTATTCCTTTAGATGGCTTTTATATCTAAATACATATATTTAAGAACAAATATGTCCATGTTAAAAGCCACCTGTAACTGTTACAGTTCTAGACCACTGTGTTGGGCACTGGTAACACTGGAAAATCGAAATATGGCATTAGAGAATGTGACAGTCTTTCTTTTGGGCTCCTACCGTGTCTTCCAAGTTCTTTTCAAATTCTTCCAGGAATCGAGTCATGGCAGGATCTCCTTCAAAGTCATTAAAATGATTGTTCACCCACAGTAAGACCACTCTGGTAACCTGTAAAAACCAAATAAATTGTGTGTGTGAATATATATGTATATACACATACACACAAGGGTATCTATGACTCTTCTATCAGCTCTGATCAATAAACAAAGGAGAATACCTGGACATGGCAGAATAACACATGACAGATTACTGCTAGGTTTCCTTTAGCTCAAAACTACAACACATAAAACCCCTGGTTAAGAATTTTACTGCCATAATTTTCCACACGTTGGCACGATACAAGTTGCAGACTATCCACATTTTTCACGTGTGTGCACAGGGTTACAAAGAGCTGAACCTGGTTCTATTTCTGGAAGCATTTTTACCAACTGCACTTGTCTCGAGCACAGTTTATTTGAAGCCCAGAGTTTGTAAAAAGCTGCTCAGACAAAGTGTGCTCAAAACACTGGGAAGCTCTGCAGTAGGAATTATGGAAAACAAGCACAGTGCTGTCATAAAAAGACAACCAGAATGTCCAGGATAACCTAAACACAATTCCCTTAAATTCCTGGTGAAAAAGGATTTCAGAGACAGGCATTTACCTCTTCATATTAAACAGAAAACAGTATTTATCACTCTGCAGAAGAGAAGCAGCGTCACACCTGATTTTGGATAGTACACCATCACACACAACACCCTGGAGAATCCTTTCTTGATATAAGTGAAAACCACTTTGCTTTAAAATATTTAGTATAAAATAACTGAAGCATAATCCTGGTTTATCACAACACAAAAAGGAATCCATTTGAATGCATTTTCACCAGAAACACACTGATCTCTTAAGACTCCAACCAACCTTATCCCTGAGGCTGTCCACTGTGAACCATTCCAAGAGTTTATTTCCAACTTCCAAGGGGCTTGTTAGAAACGTTCTGTATGTTAGAAGGAAATCTTCGATGTAGGTGGGATCCACAATAGAATGTTCTTCTATTAAGTGCATGATGAGTCGCTCGGGTGTTGCCTTAAAAAAGTAAATGCAAAAAATAACTGGTGTCTCTCATCCCTACCCCTCCCTAGAGAGTATTTCAGCATAAACCCAGGTGAACAGTATAATCCCTTTACAAAGTTCAATTATGGCAAACTCGGGAAAACATACCACCATGTTTAAAATGAAATCTTCCTGAGTCTCTCAGCCCAGATATTTTGTATTTATTTACTAATAAATAAAAGTGTAATAGATCAATGGAAAGCAGAGAAAGAAAATTCACCTTGATAACTATGTGGCCTTTCCTGGTTCCACTGCGATCCAGCTCCCTGTGCTCCTTTACCATCACAATTTCTCCTTCTTCCTCCACTTTATGAGTGTTTTTTTCCACATGGTTCAGAATCCTCCAGTAGTCTTGCTGGGCTATACACACAAACTGTCCCCAAACAACAAGAGACTGTGAATTAACACCTAAACCATGAATGCCTGCTCTTCTCCAGGCTGAACAACCCCAGCTCTCCCAGCCTGGCTCACAGCAGGGATGCTCCAGCCCTCTGAGCATCTCTGTGGTCTCCTGTGGACCTGCTCTAACAGGTCCCTGTGCTCGTGCTGAGGAGCTCAGAGCTGGAGCCAGCACTCCAGGCAGGGCAGAGCTGAGGGGGAGAATCCTCACACTTCCTTCCATGCAGCCCAGAATGCAGCTGGGCTCTTGGTTTATATCCAGCTTTTTCATCTACCCCACCGTATCTACGGATAAAAGTAGTCTGCTTTCTTTTAGATGCTTAAAAATACAAGGTAGTTGTACAGAATTGCAATCTCACCTGGCAATCATCTACTTTGGTTCTGACCACTCCATTCATGTACTGCTTGTCCAGAGAGGGAGTAATCCCAAAACTATTTCCCATACAGAGACTCTCACTCTTCCCATCAGGATAGGTGATTTCCACTGTGCCATTTAAAATGACATACCAAGAATCGAGCTAGAGGAAGAAAAAGAGCAAAAAAACAAACAAGTGAAGCTAATTCACCAACTTTCCTAAGCTCTTATCTCAGACAGGCTCATTCCTGCAGTCTCCAGTTTGTTGTCACCACGGCTCTGCAACATTTCATTCACTGAAACGGTACAGTGTAAGGCAGCAGTGGAGAGGACTGCAACAAGAATGCTTCATTCATTTCAGAACTAATTCCACAGGGAGGAATGCTGATGAAGAGATTGCTTTTTTAATCCGTGGGCTAATTGCTACGATATATTTACATCATTTAGTGAGAGTGAGCACTCTTCCCCTGGGCACCCATTTGGTCACTTCCAGAGATGAGTCTACCTTGTCCTCTTGGAGGGATGAACAGAGAATGCCATTCCTGAGGGCTTGATCCAAGCAGAGGGAAAGATCTCAAGATAATGATTCAGGGCACCTATGCTGGGAGCCTGACCACAGTCTAACCTGAACATCTGCATGGAAACTGCTCCTAATTTAGACTTTATTGGGCAAAGATACCCCTCTGTGTTAGTATTTAAAAAAAACTACATTATAAGAAGAGGGTTTTTTCTCCATGGAAATTATGCTTTTTTTCTAAGCCCCAAATCATCTTTGAAATAAGTTGGCATTTACCTGATAACAACATACTGAATGCTCTTTAATGCCTATACTTGGTAGAGTTAAAGACTTGAACAAGACAGTAACCATCACAGAATGGTTTGGTTTGGAAGGAACCTTAAAGAACATCTCATTCCAAGTCCCTCCACGGGCAGGGAACCAACACAGAGGCAGAATCTGCTGAAGGGACGGACAGAGGTTTGGGGATTTTGGCTATGGGGTCAGGGTCTAACTTCCAGGTGTGGGAGAGGTGTGGAGATGGGAAACAGTTCCAGCCCTTCAGCCTCAGTGCCCTTGGTAAGCCCCCTGTGGCACCCACACTGTGCTGTGAGCCCTGACTTACCTCTTGGCCATCCTCAAGGATGATGGCTCCTGCTTGCTCCACCACTTCAAAGATCATCACTGAGCACAGCTCTCTTCTCACAGACATGGTCATGTTTGCAAAGGCAGGGAGTTGGTGCATGAATTCCAATAATTGCTCTGTTGGACAGAGAGAACACTGGTGTGATGACTGCAGGGCCCAGGGTTCCTCAGACACCTCACCCCCCCCAGCTCTGTCAAACCTCAGCTACATTCACGAGACAACTGCTCAGGGGGGTTACAGAACCCATCAGTGCCTGTGGCTAAATGAGCCCAGTGTCACTTTGTCACCCACAGCCAGAACTCGGCTCTGCAGCCTTGCTGGGGCTCTGATTGACTCTCAGGGCAGCAGGCTAGCTAAGAGGAGAAGCACTTCAGCTTCAAACATCTAGAAAAAGTAAAAATACCCTTAGGTACAGTAATTATAAGCTTGACAGGAGCATGAAATGATTTTCCAGTGTTCAGAGAGGCAATCTGGAGTAGAGCAGAAAGCAAGTTTTGCTATTGTAGTTAATGCCAATTTCTAGTTAAATGCTGCAGTAAATAATCTTCATTTTAACTGTTCTGCAGTTTACAGCTAAGTATACCTATATTCAGTAATAGCATGTTCTCTTTGCTATTTAGTAACTAATTCAACAATTGAGGCAATCAGAACTACCTTGCTGCCTGTCCCATTACATCAACACACACAATGACTGTAATACTTCATATCTTAAGCATCTCAAAGACTGTTGGTTAAAATATTTCGTTTTTCAGAACAAATGCTCTCCCAGACAGTAAGAAGAGAAATCATTCAATTAAAAGTATCACTAGTGCAAAATGATCACTGGAAGGCATCACTCCATTATTAAGGTATACACTGAAAATTAAGTCATTAAACAGTGTTCAGATATGCTTCTCTCACAGATATCGTATGATGTAGTTTTATGTAAACTTTGTTTCTTCTGCTCACCAATGTCATCATCAGTTTTATCTGCAGGCTCCTTCTCAAGGCACTCTCGGACAACATCTCGGCCCAGAAGTGGATCAGAAGTTCTGTCAATGTCTTCATCCTCCTCCTCTTCCTCATCTTCAGAGTCTACAGGTGCTTCTGGAAGACCCGTTAAATCGACATCTCCCATCTCACTTTCTGTGGCCTGCAAAGAAAACACCAATCAGACAAAGAGTTCAGTGTCTTCAGTCTAAAGATTTATGGTCTGAGGTAGCTAATAGAATAAAAAATAAATTCTGTGACCAACAAGTCAAACTGGAAGCTGCAGTAGCTCCCCTTCTGAACACTGAAAAAAACACATCCTGCTGAAATCTACAGTCACTGGTTCTCATTTTATAGTATTTACTATTTCTTGTGAATTCACGTAAAATTGGTTTTTCCTAAGTGGAGTCTGTATTAATCACAAAATAATAACGAAGTTTAAGCGGTTACCCAATGCCTGTAGATACATTTCTACTGCCAGCAATAGATGGCAACACAGACTGAGCAGACACACGAGGCAACAGTCAAAGAGAACACAATAAATGCAACCAAAAGCAGAATCACACAGGAATCGTTTGCACTAATTCCTTCTGTAAAGTTTAAATGATGTAACTGCATGAAAATAAATTTCCAAACAGATGGAAGGGGGAAAAAAAAAAAGAAGTTTCAAATTCTCAGTTTCTACAGAGTAGTTGCTCAACCACTCTTTTTGAAGTTTAAGCCAGCATGCAAATCATTTTTCTCTTTAAATTCAAAAATCTGAGCAACAAGATGTGTCACTGCGAAGTATAAGGCAATTGTACAGAAACTTGCAGAAAACAGGAGTTTGTTTTTAAATGAGCACATTTACAACGCTCACTTTCACTTTAAATCCTTGAGATTCTACAAAAACACTGAACTGTCCGAGGCATCAAATACTCTGCATGTTCACTAAACCTCCAAAACAGAGGAGGAATTTGAACACTGTGATGGGGCAGCACAGCTTTCCTGGGCAACCTGGACCAGTGTCTCAACACCCTCACAGGGAGGAAATTCTTCCCTGTATCCAAGACAAATCTACTCTTTTTCAGTTTAAAACCACTGCCCTGTGTCCTGTCACTACAGGAGAGGTAAAAAGTCTGCTGAATAAGCCCACTTGAAGCACTGCCAGGGTGCAGCAAGGTGTGAGCCCCAGCACCTGCACAGAGGAGCAGCACTGCCTCGGTGCACTAAACCAGAACATACCGGGGGGGTTAGGTGTAAGCTTGGACTGCGGAGCTTGTCCCTGTTTTAACAATTAGCCAACAAACCTATTAACTAAAGCCTAAAGGGTTTAGCAGAAACCTTTCTTTCAGAGGAAGGTAACAACGTAGAGAGGGTTAAATCTGTTTTACATTACATCACTTTACTGGCTTCTGTAGCTCACATTAACAGTTTTGGAATTAAGCCCAAGCGCAAATTGTGCTTGGAGAGTCTCAGCAGCACATGATCGGTACAGTGTTTCATACAAGGACTTTTCTAGCATTTCTTCATCTAAACAGTCACAATTTACATCGACTGCTCCAGGTTGAATAAGGCAGACAACAGCACCACTCCCCACTTTGATAATCTCAAGCTAAGGTAGAAAAACTGAGGTTACGGGTTCCGCAGAATTTGGTGTATCCTATATAGGAAAATAAACAAATCTCCTTTCTTGATAAATAAGTTATGACTTGATCGCTATGAAATAGGAGATGGTCCTCCAACTGTGCTTCAAAGATGACGTGCAGAGGGTTGACAGAAGGTTGGCAGGTCAGGCAGAGCTGGAAGGAACAGGAAGGGTTTTGCTCATAAAGCCATCTGAGGAAGTAGCTGCTCTTCCCAAGCACGATGCTCCAGCTGTTTCCATTATCAAATACCAAAATCACTCTTAACAGAAACATTCTGAACAACTGATTTACAAAATGAAACCAGAAGCTGCAATCCTCACATTTCACACAAATGTGGATTTCCAGGATCAGGTCCGCAGTGCAGGAGAATCTACCAAGATACACATCCTTTATATTTTATATATATATATTATGTATTATTTTATATATTATCCATTTTAGTAGCAAAGCCTTAACCACAACTGGAGGTCACTGCTGGGCAATAATGTGGCTGCCTACAAAGAGCACATATTGCCAAAGTGACAAATGAAGGATTTGGAAAAAGCTGAAAAGGAAGGAGAATCTTTCACTGACAGAACTGAACAGGTCAGAAAAAAGAGAACCAAACTGGTTGGTCATTAAGAGAAGAGCAGAAAGGGGTTGAATGAAAAAAAAAAAGGAATAAAAACTCAGAAGAGAAAAATCCCTTCATAAATTTATTTGCATCACTTTTTGCAGCTAACTCAGGGTTTAACACCGTGTGCCCATAGCAGTGCTTACAGGCAGGAATCCCCTTCTGCTGATCTCACCTTCATGTTCATCATTTCCTGATCAACTGGAAATGGGCTTTATCCTGGGCTGAGATGCAGCTGGAACCAGTGCAACCTCATTTCAACACTATCAATGAATGCAGTGTACAAAGATGAACAGAAAGTCTTTCCAAATAAAATACTGCATCATTCTTTGGTTCTACCACTCTAATCCTATTTTCCTATTCTGGAATGACGTTTGCACTACTTGCTGTAAAAATTAATGTTAAGATACCATTCATACAAAAGGTCATTTCAAGGCTACATTAATCAAAATTATTCAGAACATTAGTGACATTAATGATATTACTGGAGAGCTTGGCATGCAATAGAGACAAAACTGACTGCAACAGCAAAGCATCATTTCCCAAATACTTCATGAAAAGCTGTATTTTGTTGTACCAAAAAAGCTTTCAATTACTGAGCCAATACATTACACTCAAAATGTAGGTTTATTGCATATCAAAGAGATTCTCTGCCTTCATAATGTGATGAATATTGGGGGAAACACTTTCTTTTTTCAGCGTGGTTCCAAAATCTGTCTATACTGATGTGTCACTGCGATATAATGCAATGTTAAACACCGTGCCATGGTATTATTACACCCTATTTATCTATCAGCAAGCAATATCAAGCTATCACTTAGAGATGTGTGACAATCAGTAAGGGAACTCCCCAACACTAACTGTTACTGCTACTGCAATAAAGCCCATAAAATACATAAATGCACATCAAGTGCATCTGTTAACAGGTTGGTATTTGCACAGTAGGCACATGAGAACAATATACTAAAAATTAACTACAAAAATAAGGGGGGGGGGGGGACACCTCAGTGGGTTGTTGGGTTCCACCCCCCCACTCCTGACATGCCTGTTGCACATCTTATCTTCCCCCACGGCTCATCAAAGGCTCGATGCTCCAATGCCGTGTTCCAGGATTAAGGACACTGTAGCTCTGACCATAAATGGCTGTAACATTATCTTTGAGGGTCTCACACGAGTCTGACAGTGCTGACCTGTCCACAATTCCTTCAGGATTCAAGTCCAGACAGGTTCATATCACTGAAAAGGAAATTCCTATCTGAAAAGTCCCCACTCCTCAAAATCAATAGAAAATCTGCAGTCATTTTCACATTAATATATTAATCATTTCTTGGGGCACAAAATACTTTGCACCACTTGTTTATTTGCTACAGTGCATAAATATGCTACTCCATCACTTCTTTTATTGATATAATTTTTATTGGTTTAGCAATTATGCTCTTTTGGCGTTTTCTGATGAGTAGACAAAAGGCAATTAACCACACATGACAGAATACTCACTCATTACAAGATATCATGGCTAGAATGGTACCTTCATTATCAATAATATATTTTAAGTGCTTTTCACTTAAAGCAACCTCTCCAAACTGCTCAGGTAGACAGGCAGGCAGACATGGTCAGGGAAACTATCCATCAGCAGCCTAATGTATGACATGCTGAGGCACAGCACACAGACTAGTTCTGGTGAGTCTGACTGATTACATCAGTTCTCTTGATTCAGAAAATAAAAAATGATAAGAATAATCAGGATACATCTCAGAAACTGAAGGAGTCTCAAGAGCATGTGGGAAAGGCTCTCTCAGGGATGCCAGCTACTCCTGACCCAGCTGGCAGCAAGCACATCTAAAGGAGTAGTAAGGTAAGAGATGAAATTGGACAAAAACACAGGGACACTTCTAATGTTCTAAGGGAAATTTTGCTTTAATATCTTATTTTTAAAGTTCCCTAAGTAATACGTCGCTGTAAATAGAAATATCACTAATCTGTTTCCAGTACAGAAATAATACCCAGCCAGCACCTCAGGAAAGGGAACAGGTGTCTGAAATCCAGTTCCACCTACACTGTGCTCCTCAGCTCTGTGCACCCAGTGCTGTGCTTGGACTGCAACTTGGAAGTGGAAAAGCTGTGAAATTACTGATCAACACAAACCCAAGCTGAGCCCCCTCATCAACCAGAACATAAACACCACGGAACGAGCTCTGCGATTTGACACCAGACAGGTAACTTATTAAGTGTATTATCTGTAAACAAATGAAGCTATCTCGGGATTTCAGCCAACTTCTATTCTCAGCAAGCCACACTAGAATTTCCACAGTCAATTAGTGCAGAAAGTGGGTTTATTACCATGCTTTTGTTTGCAGAACTGAACATCTGCTATTAGCAATAAATACAAATAATCAAGGAAGGTATTGGAAACACGAGGCTGATTTCATGAGATTTGTTCCATTTCAGAAAAGAAAATGATCCCATAAATCAACAAATATGACTTCTAAAAGCCACAGAGTACTTGGTGGTACAGAAAGATGTGAAAAGCAACAAAAGGAGCTTCACAAGCAGCTTGTTGCACTTCTGTGTGTCCGTGGGGGTGGGCAGAAGCATCAAGAGGGCTTTACCCAAAACCTTGGATAAAGGGGCCACCCTTCTTGTTCATGGAATATTTAACATCAAGGAAGGAAAAGCAGGAAACAGAAGCCATCTCACCTGATAAATATCAGACAGGCTGCTGCTCCCAGAGTCACTGGCAATGCTGCATCCCGACTGGCTCGAGGGCACGTGTGTCACCTGAGGGTGAGGATTGTCGGTGAGGTGCATCTTGGTAAGGTCAGCTGGGAGCTGCAAATGGAAAGGATTTGGGGAAAGGCAGGAAGAAGAAAGGAAAACAAGACGTATGAGTCTGATTTGAAGACACAGTTATTTAAATCCCTTCTGTTATGTGTTTGTATTTGAATTTCTGAATCAAAGTCAAACTGAATTTGAATCGGTAACTCGATGTATATTTTGAGGAAAAGCTAATTTAGACTAAGATTGCCCAATATTTCATATAACTGATGGAAAATGATGCATCTTTCTACAGAACAAAGGTCTGGGCTCTTTATAGCTGATATCCCCCTAGAAGACAAATATATGATGCTGGCCAAACAGCCTGCAGTATTTACCATTAGCTGATGCTACAATGAAATATGAAGCAGGATTCCTCTTTATAAATTCAATTCATGCACCTTAGTTCAAGAATAACCTTTAGAAAACACCAATATAGAATAAAAAGTAATGTAATCTAAACAAAAGGTTTGGTCTTTTTAGACCAAAGGGCTTTGAATTTTAAGAAAATGAGTACACAGAAGGAATGTGATGCATTTTTGGTACAGCTATATATAACAGCACCTCTATTCTGTAAGTCTATCTGTAAGTGAACACACATATGCAGATATGTAAATTCTAGTGCATGACTCAAGTCCACAAACATAGTCCTTTCTACTGAAAAAAAGCAAAAATCAGCAATGGCTTTTGAAGACTCAGAGCTGCATGGAATCCTACCAAGAAATCAACCCTTTAATTCAGCTGCTTGTTTATTTTCTGCCACATGTATTTCTAATATTTTTTAAATTTATACTCAATAATATGAAAAGAACATTGTATCAAGAAGTCATAGATTCTCTATGTTTTACCATAATAAATTATAAAAGTTATACACTATTCCTTTAAAAAATGTTCTGATGAAGAAGAAAGTCCAAAGCTAATCCAACAGAATCAAGTGCTATGATCAAATGAAAAGATTTCTTCTCTAAAGATCCCACACTGTCGTGTCAGCCCCATTCAGTCCTACAAATTAAAAGACAGTATTGTACAAATGTTGCTGATCTCGTAAAAACCTTATAAATACTGATTAACTTAAGAGAAACGGTAAGCAGTTTTTGATTTGGAATCACGTTTTTATGTCCATTATTTGAAGAGCACACAAGAGAAGCACTTTACCAAGTATCAGTTCACCATTTTCTGAAAATACAAGTGGCACCATGGGTCTTGCCAAACCTCCTATCACCAGAAAAAAATCTTGGGACCCTCTGACACACGTAACAATTTTATTATCAAACTGTGATGAGGAACAGGGGGGATTGTGTCCCTTGCAATTCCCCAAGACATTCCCGTTGGCACCAAACCACTCTATGGGCTATGAAAGATTACAATGGTATTTCTCCCTCTCCTAATTTTTACCTTGTTCTAGCTTTGTGTATCTTTTACTACCAAAAAGAAATCACATAATATCCAACCTGTAAATTCATATCTGTGGTCACATGTACCTGTGACAAGGAGAAAGTTTGAAAAGATTACTAAACCCTCACAAACTCCCATAAAAAACCCCATTGGAGCAGGAGGTATAAAATAGTGAACTTGATCCAAACACAAAGGAAACACAACACTTTGAAGCCACCAGAAAACGTTCTGCAGGTCGAAAAAAAATCTATTTCCAGGCTTTGAGAACAGCAAGAAGGTCAAAGCACTCAGGTGACAAAATCCAACCCAGTGGCCAAAGGTACCTCGCTGTGAGCACACGGGGAGAGCTGAGCCGTGACCTCCCAGCTACAGCAAAACCAGCCCCAGGGAAGCTGAGCTTTCATCCTGGGCCAAATGAACACATCACAGCCCCCAGTTCTGTGCCACACACAGCACAGCACTGTCCATGCAGCACCTCTGCAGGCACGAGGCAGGAACGGTCACACTGCCCTCCCTACAGCCCGGGGGGATCTGCACAGTAAATAAGGCACCCACGTTTCCCCACGGTGCTGGGGGAGGTGGTTCCTCTGGCTTTCCCCACGGGGCAGGGCTCAGAGTGGGTGGCACAGGGTGACAATGCTGCCCTGCTCCTGCAGCTCACGCTCAGCCCCTCTGCAGCAGGCAACGCTCCGAGCCAGGGCAGCACTCCCCTTCCCAGGGACAGCGTCCAGCAGCACTGTGGGACTGCTGGCAGAGACACTGCGAGTCAGTGGAACTGAAAAATCCAGGAGTTTCAGGAAATTACAGAACAAATCAGCCCATACAGATTGATTACCCCAGCACTGCTGCAAACTCCTGTCCCCACCTTTATAACCTCCCTATTCCAACAACCAGCTCCAACTTCAGCTTCCATCTTTCCACCCATGAGCGATTCCCATGCTCACTGTGATAATACAAAGCTTCCTGCTATCCAGATTCTCAAATTTTCAAAACTCCTCCAAGAGCACAGTGAGCAGGACCAGGAGAAGAACCAAATCTATGGGATTTCCCAGAACAAGGGCTTTAAAGGTGCCTGCTCTCAGTATACCAACAACTGGTTTTATTAAAGCATGTTCTGGCTCAAAGACATCACCACACACACAGACACAAACTGCCACATACAGTTTATCTTTTATAATTTAGTTTTGATTTTAAGGTTCTTGTGATGAACACTGTTTTCCACACCTAGACTGAGAAGTGGGGCTCTGTCTGGTCTAGTGGAAGGTGTTCCTGCCTATGACAGGGGCTTGGAAAGAGATGAGCTTCAAGGTCTCTCCCAACACAAACCATTCTGATTCTGCAATTCTAATTAATGCTGCAACAGGACACGGCTCTCAAAATAAACAAGTTGTGTATATACTTCGTATGCCACTTTCACAAAAACTCACTGAAGACCAACTCAAAGCACTACCAGCCTTCCCAAAGGAGTATTTCTAACCAACTTCCTACCTCTATTCCCAACTGATCTTCATTCCCCCTGCCAGCACTCCCCTTCATCTCCATCCCCTATAAAGCACCTGAGCACGTACCACACTTCTGCTGGACCCTGCAATATATTCTTGTAAAGGACATTTAATGCAAGTTAGATGCAAGGAAACACCACAAAATCTCTCTAAATTTGAGAGAGAGAGAGAGAGAGATAAGGTTTATTTGAGACAAGTGACCTTTAAAGTACTGCTTGCCACTCTACTCATCTCCCAAAATAAATCACAGCTTCTGTCTTTTGTATGTCATTTTTATTACCCAAACTGATTGTTCTTTCTCTCACTAAGTAGCACGACATAGAGAGGATGTTCCTGTTCCAACATGACAGAGGGCACAGGAAGGACTTGCTGGATGTGGTAGGCAAGTTGCTGGAAGTGACATAAAATTGTCTTAGCTATTGATGATTATGACTTTTTTTTTTTTTTGTGGAACTTAGAAACTCTTATTACAATCGCATCCATACCTTGAAAAGTCATGCACTGGGAAGCAAGTTCAAAAAAGCAACGTTCCCCTATGCCCACCTCAGAGGCTTTGGGATGCAGATGTATCCATCTGCAATATCTTCTGGCCAGTTGTGTGCCCCAGCAGCCACAGACAGGAAAACCCCAAACATCCATGAAATTCTGATAAACACTGCAATAGACTACTTACTCGTCACTTTAAACCACAACAATTTCATTTTTTCCCAAGAAAGGATAATCTGGAATTGGAATATGAGTGCATCTGACATGCTGGCACAGCCTGTCCCTGCATCTGTGCCAGCACATCCTTGTGACTGACCTTTCCTAACAAAGGCATATTTAGGACCAAACCCCCCACTGAAATGCCACACTGCAGTTCAGAGCTGGGCAAGAAAGAAAGTTAAGAAAATAGAAGTTCTGGTCGGTACAACCACCTACAGCTCTGCCCTCCCACTGAGGCAGGAAAACACAGTCAGTGACTACACCAAAAAATCTTGGCTCAACAAGGGAATTTTTAAAGAGAGATTGCAAACTGCAAGAGCAAAGAAAGGAGAGAAAAAACACTGCACCCTTTGGAAGCTCATCCCGATGGCAGCATCAGCCTGTCTTGCCACACAAAGCCAGAAGCACCATCAGCCTGGACCCCTTTTTGTTAAAGGTGTGTGAAATTTGGGAATAGGGTACAGAGGGACACCCCACCCTGCTCGCCAGGACACAGTCAGGCCGGGTCACTCAGACAGGGGAGGGAGGAGGAGAAGACATGGGAGTGTAAAAGCCAGCTCTGGGTAGCAATCAATAAAAACTGAAGTAACAAAATACTGAACTTTCCCCACAGCAACCATGAAAACACCACAAGGTGAAGACTCCAGAGGAGCTTGGCTTCTACCAGTGATTTCATGGGTGCAGCCACCCAGCACCAAAGCACTCCTGCTGCCAAACCAGAGAAACCCCAAAACCTCTGCAAGCCCCCAACCTGCCCTTTCCTGTTACATAACACAGTGCAAAAACTCTCACACTGAAGAAACCAAACCCAAACCAGAAAGAGCAGTGAACTTTAACAGAAGAGCTTTTTGTCCCGTCCAGACAGAAGGAACACTCAAGTCTGGCACATATTGTAGAAGACAAATTGCACCAACAGCCTGAGTTTTCAGTTTGGATGGAGAGGCAGAGCCACAGCGGCAGATTTGGGAGCAGCCATAACGTGATGGTTTCTCCAGGAGGTTGCTGAGGTTTCCCACAGTTCTCCAGTAAGAACTCTATCTAAAGTTTAACAGGATGAGTACAAGGTTGTGCACCAAGTCTCGTGTCTGTAATTTTGAAAATAATTGTGCTGTGAGCTCTGCTACACGGACAGCTCACAGGCCAGCAGAGCAAGGAGTGTCTGCAGTGACATTTACTGCCCACGTCAACTCCATTTACTCTCAGCAGTGAAGTCACACAGAATACTTGGGAATTAAATTAAAGGCTGATTTCAGTACAACAGACTTTTTAAGATTGCACATGCCCTGTACAACAGAGCAAATGACATGACCTTTGATGAGATGACCACCCATCAGCTCCTCTGAGAAGGACACTAAAAATGACGGTCAGCCCGAGGACAGCTTTCCTTTCTGTGCTCCTCAGGAAGGGTTTGCCAAAAATAAAGGCTCTAGAAAGTCACTGCAGAGGTTGAATAGAGAGAAAGGCAACCACAGAAGTCACAAGTGGAGTTCTATCACAGGACAGCTAAACAGATTTTTTTCTTTTTTATTCTCCACTTTTTTTGATGGAAAGGAATCATTAGAACCTCTTTTGACACAGGGACCATGCCCTTCATTCTGGATTTCCACAGTGCTTTAGTTTTGGATTTGCTGGTATCTTTACCCTTTGGAAAAGGAACATCTCTGTGTTTGTGCCACAAGTTTTGAAAATACCCATCAGTGTTTCCTGTTGCACTTTGGATAACCAAAAAACACAGGCTGAAAAGGCACAGAGAACATGAATCTGCAAAATAGTCTTGACAGAGAAACACAAGACCTATGAGTTATCTTTTTCTACATGTGAAAGACACTTCACCATTGTGTTTCACCCTCCAGTAATTGGTATGTTTATCAAACATACTCAGAAACATCCAACAATGAGGGTTGTGGCAAAGGGCTCATCATCAGAAGGCAAATTACTAAAGGAAGCATAACCTGCACAATTCTCCTGGTGTACAGTGTCCATTCCAGATTCAAATTAATGGAAAGAAAATGCCTAATGGGGAATCAAAACGTTTTCCTTATTCTTTATTTGATTCTCCTTGATAGCAAAGTTTTTTATCAGTTTTTCTAGGTCCCCATATGGATGTTTACAACCAATCGATCCAGTCTGGACACAGCAGAAGCATCAGCCTCTGAGGGAACAGTCTGTCCTTTTCCAGGCTGTGTAAGCAAATTTTCTGTCCTTGGTTTTACAGATTGTCAGTAACCTTATACCTTATTTGCTTTTCTGAAGTTCCCTGAAACGCTGCCAGCAAGAATAATATTCAGAAACAAGGCGGGATTTATTCTGCGTGGAACACCCGAGCCCTGCGGTGTGGGAGCACACCAGTGGAACACCTTCCCCCTGGTCATCCACTGCTCCCACCAGCTCTCCCAGACAAACAGCCCCAAAGTTAAGGCACAGATATCGAGGATTTTGTTCATTGCTTGAGGTTTTCCATTAAGAGGTTTCCCCTGTTTTAAGCTGGAACCCATTAACACGTGCTCAGAGCAGCCACTGTGACGACACTGGGTCACCTCCGAGCTGTAGGAAACACTCCTGCTCAGCCTCCATCACACCCAAGTGCTTTAAGGACAGCAATTTTCCTTCCTCAGATGATACAGAAAGCCTGCACTGTAACAAACTGCCAGCTAAAAAAAAAAAAGTACGTTTGCCTTCAGTCTTAAACCAAAGTGCCAAACACAAAGACCACCCGATCAAAGAGCCGAACAGGATCCTCCAAACCAGAAGCTCCCACCTCTCCCTTTCAGGGTCTACATCCTTCCAGGCCCTTCTGATGCCATTTTCTCTTTGACACCCTCGATTCAACACCTCTCACACACTTAATACTGAATTAGTTCTGCCTGAATTTCTCCCTTTTAACTCCCATTTGCACTTCCTGTCTTTGCATCCCCCCATCTTTTGGCAGCCCTGGGAGTTTTCCTCTTTCTGTTGCAATCTCACGGACACCTCCAACAACTCTGATTTCCCAAGAACCTACCACAGCTGGGAAAGCTCTGTCCGAGGAGCTGGAGTTTTTTTCTTGGCATCAGTAAGTCATTTTAATCAACTCACATATCCTGACAGTAAATTAACAAGGAACCACCAAACCCACAAGTTCTCTGAAGTTATTCCGAAGAATTTTCAGTAGCCTTTTTCACAAGGATCTGTATAGATTAACTCTGCTTTTGTTCACCTTTTACATATGAGCTACAGTTCTGTTCCAGTTTAAAATACACTTAGAGCTGCGTTAATGGGAGAGGAGAAAGTTGCTCCTCTGAGATACAGAGAGAGGCCACTTAGGTGTCCGCAGAGAGGGTAAGATGAGCCCAGCCCAATTAGCCATGCTGACATCAGTCCTCAGCCAACTTAATGCAAACAGAAACATTTCCTCCTCAAAGACCACAGATGGTCCACCAGTGGCACAAAAGCAGACTTATTCAGATTTCTAAAGCGCAGCAATGATGTTTGAGGGTGGGTTTTTTGCTGTTTTTAAAGCCCACCGACGGTTCAAGGTTTTTCCCCAAGAGGTTCAGACAAAATCCTGTAACTTTCAATAACAAGAAGAAAAACGGTGCCTATCCAACTACACAAACTTCATGACGTTATTTATTTCAAACCACGTTTCAATTCATTACCTACAGTACCTACTCCAGTTGTTATCAGTGCTACAGAGATGAATCTCAAAGAAATAAGGACCAAGCTGACACCGCTCCTGACAGCTCTGCAGTGCCTTGAAGGCTATCCTTGGAGCCTTCCTAAAATATCTCCAGGCTTACAGGAAAATAAAAAAAGCGCACACAACGTAGGAAAAAAAAAAACATCTAAAAGAATTAATAATCCCTAGGGGCTGTTCTGTGCCTCTGGCAGCCAAGAGCTCTTTGGTCTTCATGGCTCCTACAGCCCATAGATAATAAAATCCTCTCAAGTATTACGTTTCCTTAGTTACAATAAGGTGACATGAGGACAGAATTTCAACCTAAATTCTGGTGTTGCCTTAAACCACACATGTAATGCAATTTTAATTTGGTTTTCATATGTCTAAATTATAGATTACTACTATGCCTTAACTCACGATAATGTTAAGTCTCTGACACGCAAACACCTCAGCTTTGGAGAGAAGTGGGTCTGCAAACTCACCTGTGGAAACCTGCCCCAGCATTGCTGGGAGCTCCATTATGTCGGGAATATCCAGCATGTAAATATAGCTGATGGTTGCAAAAAATGCAAAAAAACTTGATACAGACCAAACTCTTCTCTGGTCCACTCAGAGAGTAACACTCCTAAAAACACCAAGACTCGTGGTTTGTTATTTTGACCCTGAAACAGGACATGTTCAAAAAGTGTCATTTTCAGCGCCAGAGATCAAATTTTACTCTGTGTTCTCACCACCGAAAATTAACACATGACAAGGGTAAAAAGAGCCTTGCCTGAATAATTACAGTGGGAAACAAACTGTGACAGGGGTTGGTGATGCTCTGGGTTCTGAGAGGAGCCCAGGAACTCTGGCAGCAGCCCCACGTTTGGGAACTCTCATCCCCAGCCAGTCCTGCAGGGCACATGGAACTCCACAGCCACAGCCAGCTCCATCTCGCCTGAATAATTTATCAGCTCTTGGAGACACGGTTGGTAAAACACGGCAGTGATGACGAGCCCTCTTCACACATCCTCAGGCTGCTGCAGCCACATCCTGCAGCGACATGCAGGTGACAATCAGCGCCGGGCACACACCGAGCAGGGCTGCCAGGCTATGGGAGCACAGCTGATGCTGCCAGCATCCCCTCTGAGCCAGGAGCTGGGTGAGGAGGCCCTCAGACCCTGTACAACAAAGGAGCACCAATCTCCAGCCTGCGTTCTCTTTCTGTGTTCATCCAGAAATGCATTCGAGGAAGTGAGAGGGGCAAAACAGGGTGGGACCCACTCAGCTGTGGCTGCGAGGAGAATTGTAGCAGAGCAGGTTTAAACCAAACAAAGTCTAGGAGGAAATAAATGAACAGATACAGTATTTATTTGCATATTAAGAGCCAATTTCCCATAAAAACAATACTTCAGGAAAAGGTCTTTTCTATTGAAAGGTGGTACGATGTGTACTAGCCCTTAACTTCAACATATCATACACTAGACTATAAGAAATTCCACATTTTCTAAAGTAAATGCCCACACAGCTCACACTGGACCAGTCTGATCTAAATAAACTCTCAAGCAACAAGTGTGGTTAAGAAGTTTTATGGAAGGTATCCTGCAAGCTGTCGTAGCAAAGAGAGTTGAAACTTTTATCTAAGTATAAAAAAATCTTCATTTGTCAGTCCAAGCCTTCATTCTCCAAGTGCTCAGGGATCCTAGTGCTGAGGATCCAAGAGGCTGTGCTCCCACAAATAACGTGGAGAATCAAGGCAATCCTTCTGAGCAGGGGATGAAGGGGGAACAGATCAGAAAACACAGGATGGGAGAGACCATAAATACTCTGAGGAGCTGGCTGAAACTCCAAAAGCTCAACAAAGGGCTAAACCATGCAACCCAAAGTTCACAGGAGGGAAGAGAAGCATCAGGAGCCAGGAGAGGAGCTCAGGGGGACCAATCCCCCCTGAGTGATGACAGGATGCTCCACAAGGCTGAAAGCTGGGCTGGAAGCTACAGGCATGAATGGAGAGAGACTGGAGGGAGATGCAAGGCCAAGGAGAAGAGAAAGACATTGTCAAAACTGACAGAAAAAAAAAGAAGGCAAAGGCTCAGTTGCTCTGTTTGCACTGAAAACATTTAGAATTCATACTAGCAGGGTCACTTTCCCTGTAAGTACGTTAGCAAAGACAAGGATGACATCGAATCCAATCAAGGACACACTATCAAAGCTCTGTTTTTCTTCTAAGGAGCTGAAAATAAACCTTTAATTGCATGAAGGTTTCAACTCAAGATCCTGGAGATCAAACTGATGCCCTTTGGAACCAGAAGATGAGGTTACACTGATTTTAGTTATGGATAACCAGAACTTGCATCACGTCCGTCTGAGACAACACCAGAAATAGGAAAGGGACTGAAAAATGACTCCAAGTCTTCTGCACTAACCCAAACACAAACTTTTACAGAGCAAATGTATCTTGTTATTATGCTTCCCATTATTAGATTTTATCTAAACAGCAGAAGGAGAAGAGCACAGAAGCCTAGAGAAAATAAATTACTGTCTACTGCCGTTAAGATAAGTTTAACACGCACCTGGGATCTTGAATGAAACTGTTTTCCTTCAGGAAAAAACATTTTAGAAGCTTAAATGTTAATTCAAAAACTCTTATTTTCTATAAAAAGCACATTATCTCAAAAAGCATCCCTTTTAAATATCCTCTATAGAAACATTATCCAGTCATTCCGTACTTTCCCCATCAGACCCTCCTGCCTCACAAACAGGGTAACTGTGGATACATCCTGGGCTTGGAAAATTGTTAGGATGTGCATAACATTTCTATTACAGAAGAACCATATACATCTAAATCATTGAGTTTAGAGCTCTCTTTCATAATGACTTCACAGTGCAGATACAGTGAGGAGCCCAATACCACAAAGTGCATCACAGACAATTTAACAGAGAAAGTTATGATCAGAATTACAAAGACGATCAGAATCCTGCTGAGATACTTGTGAATTATTTAATTTTTTCGCTTTAAAACACTGCACTGGTACCACAGGAGTTTAGTTTAATGTCAGTTGAATGTCTCTCGTCCTCACAAACACAACCAGCCTACGGAAGCAGATCTCCACAAACCCGATGCAAAGTCCTCCACCTTCCCTCATCCTCCTCCAGAGTCACAGTGGCTCGACAGCTGGCACTGCTTTGATCACTGTTCACCACACTCCTCGCTGCTTATCATCCTCACCACGTTCCCTTACGGATGCCTGCATCTATTTATCTCATCTTCCACAGTCCATCATTCCAGAAAGGACACAGTGCCCAGGGCAGAGACCACCCCTCAGGATGTGCAGTTCTGCCCCTGTACTGGTTCCTCCAGACACGACTGACAGGGAACAACCATCATCTCCCTGCCAAGGAGGCGCTGATCTCTCCCACACACATTTCCAGGTATCAGCACAGTTCTGAGAAACACGTTGACCTCCACAAGAGCCTGCACGGGGCTGAGAGGGCACTGCAGACATTCACCACGCTCACAGCTCTCTCCTCACTTCATCCTCCTTTTGGCACCTCCTGATGCAGGAAAATAGATTGCATTGATCCCTTTACACAAGTCTACCCTGGCCTTTCAGAAGCCAAAAGCCACGGAGTCTCTGGGGGATGAGGGGTGGGTGCAGCACCAGCCACTGTGTGCTGTGCAAACTGGTGTGGACACCCCTGTGCTTGGAGAACACCTTCGAGGTGCCCACGGAGCTCCTGAACCTTCTCCTCCTCCACAGCCACACCAATTAACCTCCCCAGGCTATGGTTAACCTTCAGAAGTGTTCTCCTTCATGTACCTTCAGGAAAACTTACCTTTATGATTAGTCATAAGAAATATGACTTCATCTTGCTCTGATTCAATACATGGATCATCACACTGGCACATCCAGAACAGCTGTAATTACAACTGAGTCAAGAGCCCATTTTCAGACTATTGTCCTAAGCCAGTTTAAAAGCAACTAATTAAACCAATTCTGGGACAGATCTATGTGAAACTAAGTTCTAGTTTCAAAATGGTATCACAAAATACTTGATGTTTTCAAGTTAAAAGTTATAAACTTGCATATTTAAAATTCTGACATCACCTACTTTGTTGTATTATGAATTATTATAAAACATCTGTCATAGAAACAGATTTTAGCACAAAAGTTAGCTAAAACCAAAATGGAACAAACTCAGATCTAATGCAGCTCATCAGTGTGTTTAATCCTATGCACATTTCTCTTCAGTCACAGAACACCATGAACAGATCTCTTTAAAAAAAGTTGGGAGTTGCAGGAATTTTGGGGTGCTTTGTGGGGTTTTTCAGAAGGAAATAAAGATGCTTTACCTTTTGTGGGTTTAAAGGTAAAAAACTTTTAGCTATGGATTGGAATGCAAAACCAGCTAATGTGCTGTCATCAGCCATCAAAAAAAAAAAAAAAAGGAAAGAAACCCAAACCTCCCCCTCCCCAACATTCTCTACCATTTCGTTTATGATTAGTAACTGAGAGGTTAAATGGCTTGGCTGGCAGGGAGCAATCTGCTGGGATTGTCCACAGAGCTGACACAGGGGTCAAAACCCTTTTTTATATTATTTCACCCTTGTCAAGCTCTCATTCGAGCACATGGTTTCTTTTTTGTGGTTTCTCACTTGAGCCCAAACTCCATGGAAAGAGCAATCCCAGCTGAAGCACCAAGGTGACTAAGCATTCCTTAAGCAGCATCACAACATTCAAACCTCCTTAATAGGGGCAGTGCAGGTAAGCCAAGCTTAAGTAAACTCAGCCTTTCATAATTAATGTCTGCAGAGCAGGAAGGGGGGAAAAAAAGAGAGGCAAGGATGATGCTACAGAGGCCAGGACTTGCCAGCAGGAACTCCGAGGTGAGGAGCAACGACCTGCCGGAGGACACAGAGCCCACCCACCCTCCGAGACCACGAGCACCTGCAGCTCCACTTCACCTACAGCGGGGTGGACTGAGCACCCGAAACAGCCAAAATGCAGCCACCCCAACCCCTCCACGAATGTGCACGCTGGGTTTGGCAGCCACGCAGGGAAACCCCAAACCCAGCACCGCTTTCACCCACCCCACACGCTGCGAGCTTCCGTTCACATTTCATCAGACACCACACCAGACAGGGAAAACCACCCTGGACAGGGCTCCCGCACGCCCAGCTGGCTTCTCCCTGTGCCCCTGCACACCGGCATGGCACTGAGACACCAAACTTTTTGGGACCAAAGTCAAGAGCAAATCTGCTCCAAAGTCAGTGCCGCATCTCGCACTGCCCAGAGCACGAGGATTTTGCCCACTGCCCCCAAACCCAGTCTTGCCCAGTCTTTATGCTAGCCTTTAGATATAAAATGATGATAAATAATAATAATAATAAAAAATGAATATATGCCTGGCCTCAGGTTTGTAAGGTAATTCCCGTGTCTTTGGTGACTACTTGGGATTAGCCTTACTACACCACCAGCAAGTCATCTGAGCATACCACACAGTGAGAGTCTGATAAATAGTGTATTTTTTAATTTCTTTAAAGGCTTTTATCTCAAAAGGTGGGTTTGCTCGAACGTTCTAGCTTTCATTAGCTCCTTTAAAAGAAGCACCCTTCCCTCCCCAGTTTCACAGGAATACTGCATTCTCAGACACGCAAAATAATTTGGGTCCTTTAAAGCTAATTGTAATTACATAGTTCAGCTAAATAATTAACCAATTCCACGCTGCTGCACAAAGGAAACAAGCAGTACAGCTTCACACAGCTTGGAAATTAGAACATCAGTGGGTTTGGATACCAATATTTTCAAGTTAGCAAAATATGCCAGCAGTTATAAAAATGTTACACTTCAATAATACTCGCCTAAAAAGCGAGCTTTACACATCTCACGAGCAAATGGTATTTTTTTCCACTTGCTGTGAATTTGTGAGCTATTCATGTATAAAACAATTCCACAATTTCAAGGTCCTCCCTTCCTGTTTAGAAACGATTCCACAAGAATGGTTCATGCACAGCCAGGATTCCAGCATCTCCAACCCAGCACGCTGCTGGGATGAGAAGGGAACATTCAGCCAGCACCAGGGCTGTCAATACATGTCACAGAAATGCAGCACAGACAAAATCTTACTTACTTTGGAGGCCCAGGGCTGCAGACAGTTGGCGTAACATCGAACAAGAAAAGCCATTTCTTAGGCTGGGGGAAAAAAAGTTTCCTTTCTCAAATAAAAGCCAAAGGGAAAAAAAGAAGGGGAAAAAAAAAAAAAAAAAAGGAGAAAAATCCCTTCAGCTTTCTCTTTAAAAATCATAAACCAAAGCAGCAAATGTACATATATGCAACTTCTCAGGCTTGGATTTCACGCTGAATTTGATTACAGCTTCCACTAGATCTGAGGAGTTTTCAGTATTGCAGGGAGTTAGCAGCAGCAGCAGCAATTCCTATAAAAATGTTCCAGTTTTAACAAGCACATAAATTCAAATCAAAATGTTTCCTAGCTTTTCAAGTACAAATGTCCATACGTTCCCCCAGGCAAGAGGCATGCACCCAAAAAGTGCTGCTAAAATTGAATTAATTCAGAAATGGATTAGAACTGCAGGTTAAAGCAACAATACATTAAAAGGCGAGATATGAATTCTTCAAATTTCTTTTTTCTCTTCTAAAATGCATTTACAAGTGGCTTATCTTCGGGTCCACTTTTCAGAAACTTCATATTCATATTGTAGATGAAATTTTGCGAAGGTTCTTCAGCATCTTAGGCAATTCAGGAATCCCACATCCTGGATATTAAAGTTTCTTCTTTATACTCTTGTCCATCATAACTGCAAAAATGGAATTAGCGTCCGGGCTGCAGCTCCAGGATATATGCTCTAACAGGTTTGCACTGTGGAATGTATTAAAAGCCTCTGCAATACAAACCCTTTCCTCTTTTGCCCCCCCCTTCCTCCTCCTTTTTTTTAATGCAGTTTACAACTCTGCAGTGTTGCTCAGTATTCTAACGCATCAGTCAGATAGCACGGCTAATCCACGCCTAGCTTCTCCAATTAAAACATTTCTGTAATGCCCAGCAAAACAGGACGTCCATGGCTACAGCGAGGCTGGCTGCTGGAGTCCTAATTCCTACTATCTTTGCTTGCTTCTCAGCAGCTCCCTCAGGAGAAGCTCCCATCGATTGGATGCTCCGCAGCAAGATGAAATATCTAATAAGGAGGAAAGAGAGTGGGAGGGGAACGGAGCTAAAAGGATGACATCACCTGTATAGAAAGCCTTTAGAAACTGCATTAGATCAATTGGCTACTGGATCTGCAGATGCAGCCAGCAGAGCATCTTTACTGACCTAATATAAACACACATATCAGTACAACAACTGCTCAGCAAACACCCTGCTCCACATCAGCTTTTATGTCATTTTAGCATCTATTCATGGATGTGCTGGAACTCTGATTATTCTTCTTTCTCTAAATCTTTTTTCTTTTTAAATTAATAACATGCATTTACTAACACTCTCAGCAGCATTTAGGTAGATTATTTCTTATCTTTGCATCCAAATCTAGAAATAATTAAAGTAAATATCTGCAGCTATTCACATGCACACACAGATACACCCATCATAAGCTCACAATAATTTCTGCTTTTATGTATGTGTGTCACACAAGAGCCTCAACATTTTTATCTCATCCTATACACTCATTAGGAGATTTCTGTCTAAAATAAGAAGTCAATTTCTTACTGAAAGGTGATCTCATCATTTTGAAATCGTGTTTAAAACTTTTGGTGGGTGGGGGTTTTTTTCCCTCCCTCAATCAAGACCGATTCTGTTTCTAACCCCACAACTGCTATAATTTCGCAGTAGTCAATTCAGTTTTATAATCTCTTTTTGCAACTAAAAACTGATATATTTGCAAGGAGCCTAGTGTGTTGGATGGCAGCCCAGTGTGCTGGAGAGCTGCTCCAGGGAAGCGTGTCCGAGATCCCACACCTCCGAGCCGGGTCCTGCGACGCTTTCGGTTCCTAGAAGGCAAATGACTTCTGCTACTGCGCAGGGGAGGAAAGGAGGGAGGGACGGGGAGGGGGACAGAGGGTGCTGGCTCTGTTAAAGCCATTATTTTGTACTCTGGATCATTTACTTCATCTGCAAGAAGGGGCACTCGCCGTTCCCGTTTCCCCCTCTTTGGAGAGAATTTCCATCGCCGTATATCGCGTTGTTCCCAGTTTGCATCGCACCCTAGGGTAGTTCTCCAAAATAAAACTATCCCAGGATAGCCATGCTTCCCATGCTGCCAAGGGGGCCCTGGTGGCAGTGAGGGCCAAAAATCCTCTTTTTTGTTTGTTTGCTTGCTTGCTTATTTTTGAATATTGAATCAGGCAGTTTGAGGCAATCCACAGAAAGCTCTCTTCCATCTACTGTGCCAATGGACATGTGGAAGAAGATTCTCACATTTTTGAAGCCAAGTTGTACCAACAGGACACCACTCTCCATCTCAAACCAACAGCCTCTCAGCAGACATCCAGGAATTGAATTCTTCCCAAATAATCACAGAATCATAGAATATCCTGAGTTGAAAGAGACCCACGAGGATCATCAAGTCCAACAGTTATGATGGGAACTGCACCTTAACTAATAAAGACCTTCGCCTGGAGCCTTCCCAAACTGTCTTAAAAGAAAAAAATTGGCATCAATGTCTGAATTTACTCAACCTCTATCAGACAACGAAAATAATAAATGCAGCAAGGGTCCATAAACAGTACTGGGTTTAATTTGTACTTAAGCATAAAGGACAATCTGAACTTAATTCCTGCGCCTGCAAAATTTGCAAACACAAAGTCTGATTTTTTAAAAGCCGAAAACATTTTAACTACTTTAGGTTTTTACAATGCACTACACAGCTATACAAATAGCTGTTTCTTTTACTGTTTCTTCACTACTGAACAATAGGCTGGATATGTCAGCTTCATCTCACACATGACTGTATTGTGCCTTTTCTAATAATTCATTAAATTGTATTTAAAAGCATCTTAAACGTCCTTAATGCTACAATGGTAAATCTTCAGCAGCAATGAACACCCAAATACTTTTATGCTGTGCTACCTGTATTATAATTAGCATGATCACAATTTATACCGAGGAGAAAAGAAAACCCACCCTGCTAAAGGAACCCTCTCCCCCCCTCCTGCCCCCGACAGCTGCCGGGGCAGATCTGCCCTCCCATGCATCGAGCAGCAAACCCAATCCACGCACATTTTGGCACGGATGCCATATTTTACAAGTACTGTAAACACCAGCTCAATAATGGGAACAAAATTCTATTTCCTCCCAGTTTTGCCTTTAAGTGCAGATGACATCATCCCTGTGGCCGTGCCGCCAATGAGCGCGCCGGGGGTCCCGGGGGGCTGCAGCGCAGCCCTGCCCGCCCAGCCCCGGGCGGGGGGAAAACCTGACCTACTTCCACACCCCGGCTTTTGGGGCATCCCCCCACTCCTCTCTGCTTTCATTTCTTTCTTTATTTATTTTAGCACATGCCTCTCTGCAGCCCCAGCTCCCTGCAGCACAAGGCTGTGTTTTTGTAAATCGTCTGTTTAATGACAAATCTCAAAACCAGAACAACTCTGAGATGAAAAACAATCTGATACAAAGGCTCTGTAGTGATCACAATCAAAATACTTGTGAAGAGCTGCAGCACTGAGCAAAATCACAGACAGAAAATCTCCAGTTACATTTTAAGCCAGAATCCAAGTTTTCAGAGAATCTTAAAGAAAAAGCAGTCTACAATCTCTGAATTAAAGGTGGTCTTTGTTCCTTAACTCTGATTTATTTCCATGCTGAAATACCACTCCATACATTTCTCTGCATCATTCCCTTTATCCTATAACGCTACCTGAATCCTCCTGACCGTTAACCAAATCTGCACATTTTAATTGTCTAAGAAGGGCAAGTCTGAAAAATGGGATGTTTTTAAAACGATAGTAAGGTCTTTCATAATTTAAAGGCTAATTTGAAGGCACGTTCAGTTCGGCAGGATTAGAGCCCTCTCTCATTTAAGGATACCACAAATGCAAGTCCAGCCCAGGCTGGGAGAACCTGCAGCCCCCAGCAGAAAGTACCCCAGGAGCAGCATGACTTGCTCAGTGAGAGGAGGAAAAGCCCTTTGTGCAGCGCTGGCAGGGAGGATGGGATGGTCTCAGGGAGGACGGGGATGGTCTCAGGGAGGATGGGGATGGTCTCAAAAGCATTGCGGCCCAGGCTGATGAGACAGGAGCCGGCTGCCAGCGAGCCGAGGGGCCTGGGTCTGCAGGCTGGGCTCAGGCACTCGTGTCCTTTTGTCCTCAGAGCCAGGCGGCTGCTGACGCACTGTCCCTGCCACGCTGTCCCTGCCACGCTGTCCCTGCAGTGCTCAGCCACCAGCACACACCTTCCCTGCCACCCCCACTTCAGTCCAGCACCTCTGGTCACATCCTGACTCCAAGCCCACGGTGGGGGCTGGGGAAGGTGACTGGCTGCTCAGGAAGGGATCTGTCACTGCACACACTCGGGCAAAGATGTTTCAGGCTAAAATAATTCATTTTAATACAGTTTCGCGAGTGGGAATTGCCGAGCACAGCAGCATAATGCAGAAATATTTTAGCATTAAGGGCACCTGCACCGAGAGGTTATTTCCATTGATTTGAGTACTTTCAATCTTTTTGGACAGGCAGGCGGTGGGGAGCGAGGAGTTGAGGAGGCAGAGCCAGCTGCAGCCCCTGCCATGCAGGCACAGCTCGCTGCATTCCGTGTCACTGCCACGCTGCTCCCAGTCCTCCCCACCACTGAACTTAAACACCATAAATGATTCACACCACTGTCCTGGCAGGGATAAAGAAAAGAGAATACAACCCTCCACCCTGTTCCTGACCCTCCTAGGAAGAGGAGGCAGGGAAAGCAGCACCCTGGGCTCCCCTTCCCCTTCCAGGGTGACATTCTGTGGTGCCATCCCATCTCTCCATACATCACTTCCCACAGCAGCTCTCGCTAACAGGCTGTAGAAAAATCCTACCCAAAGATCTGTAGGACTCATAAGTAGTATGAAAACACGATCCATCCTAAGGGAAGGAGCGAGGGAGAGGAGGGGGGGGAGCGGGAGAGGGAGGGCAGAGACTGTCATCATCCCTGAAGTGATGTAAGCTTCTAAATATAGCACCAGCAACACAGGAGGAACAATAAAAAGGCACCATGGATTGGATTTCTCCGTCGCTTTCGCACTACCCCGACCATCTTTTTTCAGCTGCTGTGTTAAGCCGGGAAAGGTCATCTCCTACTTGCAGCCATTCAGATTTATATGGTTTATAATAGTTTCTTAAAGATGTTTATAAATTGCAGCTCTCTCCTGCAGCTCTGTCTCGGCACACACGCTCTGCAGAGCCAGGAGCATGATCCGCATGGCAAACAGGGAGGCGGCACTGGGGGGGGAAGGGGGAAGCCCCCTCTGCTACAGACTCCAAGTTCCTTTCTATGGCTTGAGCAGAGCTGATTCACACCACGCTCCTCCCTTCCTTCCTGCCATCTCATTTCGGGGAGGGGTGGGGAAGGCTGGGAAGGTATGCAACCCAGAAATCCCTGGTGATGGAAAGGTGGGGATACCAACCACAGAAGGGTCGGTTTGTGGGTGTTTGAATCCACCCAGAGACACTGAAAGGGTGAAATCTCTAATGCCCCCCCAGCAAAATTTTCCCAACACATTTAGAATTTTGCTCACCAAACATAACCTCAATCTAGTCTCAAAAATGACATCACAGCCCAAACCTAACAGGGACCTGGCCGTGGTTTCCTCATCTGCCACCAACCTGGGAGGCCAGGTGAAGCTTCCTGTTAGGAAAATGCAAAGCCTACTAAGATATGTATTTTCTCATGCCCCAAAAGTTGATATGAAAGCCAATACAAAATACTGCTTTTTCCTCCCGCATTTATTAAAATGGCATCTCAAATTAAACCGAACAGATTAGGACTATTTAGGACGTAAGGTATCAGCACACTTCTCACAAGGAAAAGGTCTCTGATTAAATGACCCTGAGAATAAAGCATTAAGTCCACAGAAGAGGTTAAAAAAAAAAAAAATCATTAAAATGCCACTTCCAATATTTCTTCTGTCTTTTTTCTTGAGAATTAACACTAAACTGGAAGCCTGGAAGCAGGAGGTGGGGAGGGATCCGACTGCTACCAAATTTCAAAATTTCTCTCTAAGCAAGGGTGACTTTGAACAGTCCACTCTCATTAGTGGTCAGTGCATCCAGCTTGAAGAGCGTGTGTGACACGAGTACCATCTCAGGCATGGCATCTCCTGGACACCCCTGTCCCAGGAACAGTCCTGTGTCTGGAAGGAGTTCTACCCTGACACACCTGCCTGGGCTCGGCCACAGCTTCGTGCACAGACAGCTCTGCTGTCCCTGGACCCAGGCTGGGACCAGCCCTACCCAGCACAGCCTGAACTCACTGTCAGAGTGAAGAGGGAATAACGGGGTGGGTGAGGCACTCAGGGTCTCCAGATGCCGAGATGTGGCTGCCCAGATCCCCCACGCTGGGGAAGCACAGTGCAGACCCTCGAGCAGCTCTGCAGGGCTCCTGGAGCACCACAGTGCAGCAATTCCCAAACTTTCTCATCCTCTGGTACAAGCCAACCTCTTTACCTTTAAAAATGGAAAGCTGAGTACGCTCCAATAAATTTTTCCCCACCATCATTTGGGGTCCCTTCCTGAGGGCAGGGAAAGCCCAGCTATTCCCACCCAGGCTGAGAAACTGATCTTAACAGATAAAACAATAGGGTGAGCCAGATGCCATACCTGCACTCCACCGTGACAAACCACAACTGCTAACCAGACTCTGAAGGAAACAAAACCAAAATCATAAAGCCAACACAAGCATTGCGGCTACATTACCACTTCATCGTATAAGAACAAAACTTAATACTCAGTGAGAGAATGCAACTCTGACTTGCAAGAACAAAGTGAGGATCAATGAGGAATTAAGACAGAGTGGTGGTATTTCGTCAAGTATTATATCTGTCAGATATATCCCTATTAAGAAAGATGCCACATATCAAATATAAAACTACAAATGCTGTTAAATGTCATTAGATAGCAATCAGTTCTATGCCAAAACCAAAGATAGTCTTCTAGCTATTCTCTCGTACAGGCAGTGGTTTCCATGCCAAGTTTTTCCAAGGAAAACAGGGCACCCAAATGCTTGCATTATGTGCTGACATTTTCTGATGGTGATTTTTATTGAAATCTGCTCAGGATATTCCCAGTCTCTAAGCTGGTCCATGAGGCTTACAAAGAACATGTCAGAGTTGATGTGATCTTCTATCTTCTAAATCAGAAATCCATTTTACCTTGAAAACAAAGTTGCAAACAACACCATCACAGCCCCTTGAAGAAGTCCTTCAGCATTATTAAGACATTCAACCCAACAACTCCAACTTACAACGCTAACATAAAAAATAACCCTTCACACGACTACTTCTGTCTAAGGCAGGAGAAACTTGAACCCAAGTGAAAGGTTGAGTTGGCGACAAAAGAGAATACAACCAGGCTGCTCCACTTGAGTAGAGCATATTGGACAGAAACAGCCCAGATGGAAGACAGGAAATCAAAAGCAGATTCAAGCACACTACCATCTCCCTGCACGCAGGCAACCAGCTTGCTGGCTACTACCCTGTCGGCTTCCTACAAGAAGCCACCCAATATGTCATTTCAAGACACTGAAAGAAGGATCTGACAAAGAACTGCAGCTCAAACACAAGGTTTTTAAGCCTCCAGAAAGACTGAAACACCCCTCTCCAGTACAGAGCACTGTTTTACCATCAGACCCCAAGTTACGAGCACTGGGCAAAACCCTCACGCACCAGTCCCGACCAGTCTGCCTACGAGGCTGCTTATAAAGAATTAATGGCTTTGGAACTGCCACCCAGCCCCTTAGGGTCCATCAAAACAGAGATTAACTCTCTGATAATGCTATATAAAATATTATTTCAGATATTTTCTAAGGAAGTGAGTTAATCGCTATCACAGTGTAAATTTGTCTATGTGGTAAAAGGAGGAGGAAGAAACAGATAACTGGTTATTGTGTGAAGAGCACAGTAATAACGACTTCAATTCTTGCTTCTCGTGGTGGTAATTTGCAAAATATTTAGAAGTTTCAAAAGGTTCTTCTGCCACAAGCTGGCACAAGAGTACATCCCTCCCACAGCACTGCCAGCACCAGCTCAGGTCAAGGTCTGAGCAGCTCTCCGGTTTGATGCCAGTTAACGGTGTCGGATGATTTCTCTGCGAAGGACAGGCTGTGCTCAGGATCTGCTTCCAAACAGTTCCAGCTTTCCTGGTGAAAAGTGCTCAGTTGTACAAACACTGATGTGTTTGGACTGCAAGTAGGAAATAAATGTAAAAATACCCACAAGTTTTTCTTGAATTATCACAGACAAGTGCAGTTCTGTTGCTCTGCTGAGCAGGGGCAGGAAAACACACAAACCTGCTGCAGGACAACACCAGGGTCAGGGGGCCCATCATCACCCCAACACATGGGGAGAGAGCAGCTGTACAACTTAATGCTCATCTCACTCGAGATGGAGAAAGGTTTACAAAAAAAAAGTCTCTGGGGCAAGAATCATAGAACTGGCAGGGAGGGACCTTAAAGCTCATCTTGTCCCAACCCTCCTGCCATGGTCAGGGACATTTTCCACTAGACCACGCTGTTCCAAGCCCTGTGCAACCTAGCCCTGAAGAGCAGGAAAGGTGGGTAATCAGCTGTTTTAGCAACCTGCCAGTGTGGCTCTCCCTAACAGCAACTCAGTACCTCGTTCCAGAACTGAAGCCACAGCCTGGCAGGGCAGGACAGTGTGTGTCCATCTGTCCTGCAGCAGAATGATGCCACATCCCAGCACGGTGGCATCACCCACCACCACAGGTTCTCCCACAGGCCACGGGGAAGGGCTGTACACTGCAGCCAGCAGCCAGATTTCAGTACATACAGGTGCTTGCTTAAAATAAATCCTCCCTAGTTTCAGTCTGATGCAGTTTCATTTGTGCATCACTCTGAAGTGCCGTTACACAGCTGCACATGTCACCTCCAAACTGAGGTGATTCCTGTAATTCACAGTTTATATATAACCTGCTTGTCAAGCCTGTAAAGTCTTCAGGGAAACTCCCAAAAGTGAGTTTTGAAAACCGACTGTAAGTTTATGGATAAACTGGGGTTGACATGTTGCATTACGTTGTTAGTTTTAAAAAGATAAAATTTTCATCTGAAAAACCCAGGTTTTCACCAAAGGGCAGTATTTTCATTAAGTATTTTCGTATTTTGTACGCAGCCTATTCAAGTCATTACTCGCTGGAAAGTGCAGACGCTCATTAATTGGTTTGGGAAACACCAGTGGTCTCTGGAAATTCCTGGGAAGATTTTTAATGCACAGCACACTCTGAGGATTGGTGTTTTGCTAATGACCACTATAACCAGAGGCAGGCTTTCAAGGAGCCCTTGACAGTAACACTGCTGACAAAACGAGCAGACAAAATCAATATGTAAAATAAAATATGAGCGAACACGCATTTGGCAATTCTCCCCTGGCTTACAAAAGCAGAGGGAAGAGCCCGAGGGCAGCTCGGCAGAGCAGGGCGAGCTCGGGATGCCGAGCGCAGGTTCCCATGCTGGATGCCAGCAGGACCCTGCCAGAGGTTGTTTCCAGCTCCACCAGTGAAGCAGCAGAATCACACGATTGTTAAGGCTGGAGGAGACCTCTAAGATCATCGGGTTCCACTGCCAATGCAGCACCACCACAGCATTCACCATGAAGCCGTGTCCTCAAGTGCCATATCCACACGTTTTCTGAACATTTCCAGGGATGGTGACTCCACCAGTCTATTCCACTGCTTCACAACTCTTCCCATGAAGAAAGTTTCCCTAATATCCAATCTAAATTTTACCTGGTGCAATGTGGTTCCCTCTCACCCCATCACTTGTTAGCTGGAAGAAGAGACCAGTGCTCACCTGGCTATGAGCTCCTTTTAGACAGTTGTAGAGAGTGAGGAGGTCCCCCCTGAGCCTCCCTTTGTCCAGGATGAGCCCCCCCAGCTCTCCCTCAGCCTGTGCTCCGGACCCTTCCCCAGCTGTCTGCCCTGGCAAAGACACCTCTACACCAGTCATGCTCAGGCACTCCCTAATCCACTGCCTCTTCCCCCACCCACCCAGCCCAGTCTAACAGTGATTGTCCCCTGTACCCCCCTCTCTCCCCGCCAGACGGGGTGGATGCTGCGCCCGCACCCACGCGCGGCCCACGACAAACCCCCAGGGGCCCACGCAGGAAGCACACACGCTGCAGGCACGGCTTCCTTTCCACCACAGAGGCAAGGAAAACACTTCAAAGGGCAGGAGCTGAGCGGAGTTGCAGACAGTGCCGGCACACGGGGGCTTCCTCAGGGTCCTGTCCTGCAGGGTGTCCGGCTAACGGAGGCACAGAGCTGCTCCTGAGCCCTGGGATCACACCCAGCCCATGCAGAACTGGAGATGGAGACTTTGAAAAGTCTCGTGTTTGTAAAAACAACCTCAGGAAGGAGGAACCTGCAGTACCTCGTTGCATCACACACCACCTCCAGGCAGATACTGACGGCAGTAATTTCTGTGAGTGCACTGCAGGACCCACGGATTTCAGCAAAACCTAAATTTACCTGTGATTCACAGAATCCAAGAATGGCCTGGGTTGGAAGGGACCTTAAGAGCATCTAGTCAAGGCCCCTGCCATGGGCAGGGACACCTTCCACTAGCCCAGGTTGCTCCAGCCTGGCCTTGGACACTTCTAGGGATCCAGGGGCAGCCACAGCTTCTCTGCCCAACCTGTGCCAGGGCCTGCCCACCCTCAAAGCCAGGAATTCCTTCCCAATATCCCATCTCTCCCTGCCCTCTGGCAGTGGGAAGCCATTCTCTGTGTCCTGTCCCTCCATCCCTTGTCCAAAGTCCCTCTCCAGCTCTCTTGTAGCCCCTTTAGGCACTGGAAGGTGCTCTGAGGTCTCCCTGGAGCCTCCTCCTCTCCAGGCTGAACAGCCCCAACCCCCTCAGCCTCTCATTAATCAATGAAGTTAAAATTCCATCAAGTATTTTTTAAAAGTATCAAAAAGAGGAAGTGTGGACATAAATACAGTGAAGAGCAATGAGCTGCAAAGAGAACCATCCTCCAGCTCCACAACTACTGATTTCAGCCACTCACAGATCAGCCACAGCCTCATTAAAATTAACTGATATTCCAAATAAACAGAAGCCAGCGATGGTGTGTCCAGGTTTAGCAAGAGGCAGCTGGAGACATGCTTTAAGTCGGTCTTAGTTGGTTTAGATCAATAAAAGGGACCATTTCAGCAAATTTACCTGGCAGTTAAAAATAGATTATAAGAGACCCACAGTGTTTTGCAGCATTTAAAAAGGAAAGGATTAGTAATGGTAAAGCACCTAATGGGTTTGATCCAGTATATTGAAATGTGACTTAATTCCCTCCAATTGTGAGATCCCCCACGCTACCTCCAGCCTCTGACAGGATTACATTAAGTAATGATCAAAGAACAAGAACCTTGCCACTCAAGCAGTCTGCAGTGACAGACTTCTCTGAAGATAAATGCTTCTACAAGGCTCCAGGACAATTTTTACATGATGCAAATACTAAGATACTGCCCATAAAATGCAATATTATAACAAATCTTTTAAACCTCATCATCCTCTTACAGGAGTTTAAAAAAAAAAAAAAAACCTGCATCTCTAAGAAAAGGGATTCCTACTGAAAGTTTGGTACCAATTTCTTTATTCTGCACTACAATGAACTAACAAGTTAAAAAATTCAGTATGTTGTCACAACTCCACAGAAATAGGCATTACATCATACATACACTATTTTTAGAGATAGAAATAATCTCTGTTTTAAAAAATGTCACTGAGAAAACTGTCAAAAATATATGTGGGTAATAAATACACAGAATAACAGAATGGTTTGGGTTGGTAGAGACCTTAAAGATCATCTCATTCCAACCCCACTGCCCTGGGCAGGGACATCTTCCACTGTCCCAGGTTGCTCCAAACCCTGTCCAACCCGGCCTTGGGCACTGCCAGGGGTGGGGAGTCCAAAACCTCAGATTATTGACCACAGCCATTAATTAGAAAAACAGATTTGAGTTTACAGGTTTGAGACTCACATAGAGATTTGTATCAAATCCTTAAACCCTGTTTGGTTTTGAACACTGCATGAATTGTAAATGCAAAACTTACTATCTCAAGTCTTATTTTTTACTTCTGAAGATAAATCCTCGAACCATTTGCTTCCTTATTACTTGATCCAAGATCCAAACAGCAATTTAATTTTTATAAAGCACCAGAGAACTACCATTAAACTATTTTTTTGAAAGTTTTGTCATAAAAAAGTCACCTGCTGTTAGTCTGGCTGTAGTTTTTTTAAGCACCTGCTGCATGGGAACAGAAGTTTGGGACAAAGTTTAACAGAGATGATCACAATTACTTTCTTCTTTTGTAATTAAAAACCATGGTTGCATTATTGATTGGGTTGAGAGCCTGACTAAGAATAGAAATGACTCAGTATTTATCTCAGCTGTGATGACCCCAGCTCCTGGATGCTTATCACCACAAAGATATGCAATCAAGCTAACAAATCAGATCTGAAGCAAGAGCAGGCATAATTAACACCAGTGGCACATTTCTTCCTAATCTGTTCATTTGGAGCTTTTGCCAAATGTGTCCAGTCCCACCTTTCCTCCCCCACCAGCGCAGGGGTGATATGGGAGATGCAGAGTTATAAGTGACAAAAATGAAGGCAGCCAGAAACGCCCAGGGATGAAGAGATGGGATGTAATTATGGGATGCTCAGCCCTGCCCCAGGCAGACAGAGCTCGGGGCTGTCACCGTGGCCTCTGCCTCGCTGTGACCCCCCGACACAGCCCCCTCCTCCACCCCTCCAGGCAGCACTGCTGCTTGTAACCCTGGAAAAAGGATTCAGCCAGTGCTTTGCCAAACACATCTGTCCTCAGATCTGCCTGGCTGGCTGTGCTGCAGAAGGGAAACAATCCCAGCACGGCACCCTGGAGGGGGAGCAGAGCCCAGGCACCCACGAGGGCAGGGCTGACACTGCACCAACAATTCACATCACTGTGAAGGCAGAAACAGAAGTACAAACCTGTTCGTTCTGAGGGAGCAGAGAGAGCACTGTCAGCATGTGTTCACTCTGTTTTCCTTGGAAGGAAAAAAAACAACCCAGCAACAAAATCCTAACCAACTTCAAACACTTATTCTGAGGATGACCAGTGCTCTTGTGAAACAACACAGCTCCATGAACCACAGAAATTTAATACAGGAATTTAAATGGCTACTCCTTCACTAGAGAGGCCAATCAGATTATCCCTTTTTAACTTTAGTTCATTCAACAGGGGGGATGGGGAAGAAATTTAAGATATGAAGATATGTAGTTAAACTAAGCACTAGAACTCAATTAAGCAGCATAAAAGGAAAGAGCTTCAAGGATGGTAACAATCATTTAAAATATTATTTAAAGTATCTGCACAGAAATTTAGGTTTCATGGCCAATGAGGTATTTCTACAGAAGAAGTTCCAGCACTAACAAGCAGGGAGCTCCCTGTGAGGAGCAGAGTGTAAGCTCATGTCACAACCCAACAGGGGATGTTTTGTAAAACACAGATTAACCTTAATCATAAATATAATCACAGTATATTTAATGTGCAGAGATTTACATTCTAAGGAGTTAATGGAGATTGCATGGATAATTCTCCTTAAAAGCAAACACAGGAAATCTTCTGTTTAAGGAAATATTCTGAACTGGGTTAAAGCAATACTGAATTCCAGTACCTATAGGGTGTAAGTTTTCTTCAGAAAGCAGAAAACTACTCGTGTGTGAGAGATTAGGCATGTAAAAACTTAAATGATGTCACACTGAGTACTCCAGCATCAAGCACAGGAGCCCAACTGGAGTCCTTGCAGAGGCTGGAAAGCTGTGAGCCCTCCCTGAGCACACAGGGCTCACAAAAGGTCCATCAGGGCACATTGAGCATCTGTCACAAAGCACTCAGCACCAGGCTGGACAGGGAAATACAAATCTGTGCTCATTCATTAGCATTATGCCAGAGAAGAAATCTGCTGGAGAGTTTGTAAACAGCTTTCCCACTCTGGCAGAAACTTTTGCAAGTTCCTGTCAAATGGAAGTTTCACTCAAAACCCCTCCTCCTTATCCTGGTTCCCTGCCTATGGGAGGGGGCTGGAGCAACATGATCTTTAAGGTCCCTTCCAGTTCAAACCATTCTATGATTCTGCCATTCTCTCATGTGCCAAATCAAGGGTTACACTACAAAACCTGTTTGTCAAGGCCTCTGGGAACCAACAGCCATGTATGAGCAGGCTTATACAGGCAGGAGTTAAAGCCAGGCACAGAACTAACTATACCTCACAAAAATTCATTACCTTACCAGGTATGGAAAAACATAGGCACCCAATTTTTATTTACTTGTCACACAGGCAGCTTGGTTATCACATTTTTATTCTGAGTCATCTGTTCAGTTACAAATTCCTTTTTGCTACCCTGAGTGCTGTGAGTATGACACTTCCCAATTAGGAGCTTACAGTCTACAAAGCAAGGACTGGTATTTCAATTCAGACTGCTAAAAACCCACCAGCTTGCAGATTTGCTAGCAGAGAGGTGGTTGTTTACTCCTTGCCACGTAGCACTCACTCATCAAGGAAAACACTTAGCAGCATTAACAGGACTCTTCTTATATATTCCTAATTAACTGACATTAAAGCAGATTTAGGAATGTGCTGGTTGATTTCCATCAAATGCTGATCCATATATATATATATATATATATATATACACACATTAACAAATCTGAAGAAGCCACCAGGTTTGCGACAAGCAAGTGTAAGTGCAGGCCCACGGGTGGCTCCACATCACTGATAACAAGGAAATAATTCAACACAAAGAAAAATAAATCCACAAGAAGAAAAATCCTGATGAGGACATCATCTGTTGACTCATCACAGTCCTGTGAATGTACCACACCGACTCCTTGCAGCAGTAACTGATAAGCTCTGGAATCATTCACAAAGCCGTGTGACGGGGTCTTTCTCAGACCAAAGATGCCAAGGCCCTTCTCACGCACCCCCTCTGGGCAAGCACCACAGGTAGCATCAGCTGCTCCTGGGATTGTCCTGAGAATTATTATCTGTGTGCTTATTGACTGTCACAAAACCAAAGAGACAGAGATAGATTCTGTCATACACACACTGGAATTCAATTCCTAACGAAGCCTTATGCTGGCCTGCCCGGAGCATGAGGGGCCAACATCTCATTTCTTCAATTACTAATTCAATGGCTTGCTAATGATAAAATCCAACACATGTGACAGTTCTAGAAATGAGATGGCAGAGGATGTTAAACTTCAAGCAGCATATTCTCTTCCTGTCACAGACGTATTATTGCTGTGCAAGACCTAAAATCACCACCTGCGACCCAACCACTACCAACATACAGGAAAACCAGCAGTTTATATAAGTTATAAACTTATATCTGACAGCACATATCAGATATTTTGAAGTGTATGAACTGAGAAAGACTTTGTATCTTTCAGGGAGATAAAAAGGAAGATGGGGGAAGAGGGGAAAAACTGAATTTGTTTTTCCTTTTCTGTGCACAGAGACTACTCAAAGTTTGTACTTCAACATTAGTACTGGCTTTAACCTTTGATTTTCAGAGCAAATCAAAGTATCCAGAACAATTATTTTCAATTAACTAATTTGTCTAGATCAGATGTATATCCTGCCACCCAGCAGGAAGTTTGCATGTGAAGAGAGAAAAAAAGAGAGAAACCTTCACATTCAGCATTGTGGCCCTGAAACCACAGCGGTACAAGCCTTCAACACAGCACCGAGTTTAGAGTCTGAGTTGTTATTTCAGAGCAGCAAATGAGCTGCTGTTACCTTTTTTGATGCTTGAACTACCACTACACTATTTTCAAGCAAGTAAACACGACCAAGGACGACAGTGATAATGCTGTATTGAGCTGCACTTGGGATTAACTCACTCCGAAATCACAGTTCAAATTTCCTAAGCAAAGAAAAGGAACCCAACAATTCCTACATCTTACCAAAAGAACTCTATCCAAAACCAATGAAAACCAAGAATGAGCATTTCTCTGTCCAGTGAGCATGTTAAGCTTGACCCCTAAACCAAAAAAACCCAGTGTGCTTTCTAACTAGTGCCTGAACTTCACTTCCACCTACGCTGATGAAATCCAAACCACTCCACTGCTCCCCTAGCAAAGAGCGGTCCCAAAAACGACAAGCACGGAGACTGCTCTACTTCACCAGCCTTGTGAGTAAAAGAAAGTGCCAGCCAGCCCCGCAGAGCCCACGCTGCCAAGGAGGCCGAGCAGACTCACCGACACGTAGCTGCTGGCGTCCACATTATCTGTGATGGTCTGGCGCTCGCCCCGCTGGTTGATCTTCCTGTACCTGCGACGGGACTGCCGCGCCGGGACCTCCCTCTGCAGGATGTTCTCCTCATTGTCCTTGGAGTTCTCCACCTGGAACACACGTTCGGGTTCCTGGTTAAACATCCAGTTCTTCCATAGCGCCGAGAGCCGATGGAGCCGTGGGAAGCTCATGGGGAAGGAGCAAACATGGGCTCGGGGCGGTTGAACTGCTCTGGTGAGAACCTCTCGGCGGGTCTCAGAGCTGCTCACTACAATGAGCCGGAGGCCGCGGTTTCCTTCCAGGAAACAGCGCTTTTTTTTCAAAGAAGAAAAAAAGTAAAAAAGGCCCACGTATCCTCTAAAGAACGTCACTCGTCGGTAGAAACCCGCCTGCACCCACATGTATCACACAACACAAGTCACACACAATGCTCGTTTCAAGCGTAGCTTCAACACAGAACTCACCATTTCCTTGTGGATTTACAATCTGGCAAAGGGACTGAATTCTATCCCGTTTTTATTGGTGCAATTTTTAAAAGCTAACTTATTTCTAGAAGCAGTCACAGCGAAACAACTTCAAATATTCCAGTTTTTTATAAATAGCTGCTTCAGCTGTGTCATACTGCCTTCTAATCGCTTCCAGTGGATTATGAAAAAATAACTGGAACTTGATTCATATCTTAATGTTAAATATTATTTGTGACTAAACATTAAAAATTAGGTAAATTTATCTTGTTAGTAAAAGCCAACATGAAACCTTTTATCTCACTAGTTACAATTTTTTTTTTTTCTATAAAAAGCAGTCTCATCCTTTCCCATTTCCTTTTGATGTTTTGGAAAAATATCTCCCAGCAGGAAGCAGAGCAGACATGCATGCAAATAGCTGCAGTGGGCAAGAAGCCTTTCTACAGTGTATTTACCATACTGAGGTTTTTACTATCCTCAGTAGCTTATTTTTATTTTTTTCCATCTCCGATTTTCACTTGAAAATCCTAAACATTAAGACTTTACCACTGGAACAGGAGAAGAACCTCTGTGTGATCTTACACAGCCCTCACTTCACACACTCAGGTAAATTATCTCAAAATTAAAATTCTAAAGGTATAAAGGAACGAAACCCAGACAGACTTAACAGACAGGAACAGGAAAGCAACTAAACGACCTAAACCATCACAAAAGCAAGATCACATTTACCTTCCACATAATTTTTTCCAAACAGCTAAGTCTGTCTGAGGTCAGAGGAAGGTACAAGCAGCTGGGTTTGTCTTGTAGGTTATTTTTGATTCCACAGAGAGAGAGAGACATTAACAACACAGGTTAAAGATACAATAGTTAAAAGAGTGAAGCTCACACCACAGTATTTTAAAAAAAAAAGAAATTGGAAAAGCCAAGTTCCCCCTGCAAGAGACAACCACACTTTTCAGCAGAAAAGGTGAAACCCAGGACAACAACCAAAGCTATCCAGCTGCAGTATTGCTCTAAGCAAGATGGTACAAGGGAGTAAAAATACAAGGCAGGTAGGCAGAAATACAAAAAGAAAAATAAGCCCTTTTAATCAGGCCACTTAGAATCATCAAAAAATGTAGGAAGACGCTCGATACAGAAGCCTTTCTTCACCCAGCATAAAATATGGATTTCTAGTGAGCAGCAATGTTACTCTCAAATTATACAGAGGGCTTCCCAGGGTCAGGATGTTTGGTTTGGTACTCATCAAATAACCAGAATTGTGCTTGTTTCGTTTTTAATGCATTATCCTTTTTTTCTTTGCTTTCAGTCTTACAAGATCATAGAAACTAAAACAAGCAGTGAGTTTCTCCAACAGAAGAGACTAACCTGGGCCTGAGACTGCTGAGGAGGCTGGACAAACCCTTCCAAAACTGAGGACTCTCATTATTAAGAAGCCCCAAACTAACAGGTATTTCTAAGGCTAAAGTTAAACAAACACTCAAGTGAAAGAGGAAATTATTTTTCTTCCACAATTCTAACTGAAAACCAAGAAGTGGGCATAAATACATTATTTTTTAGCACTAAGGCAAAACAAACAAGTGCTGAAAATCGAGAAACTGAGACCACCTGCTTCCTTCAGTTAGTGCACTGCTGTTGACAAAAGCAACATGAAAATCAGAAACCAGGAAAGACCTCCACGCCACAGAGCTCCCAGGTGAGTACCACCAGCACCACCAGCATTTTGAGTCCAGCTGACCATCAGGCTGTTAACGCTTCAAAAGCAGTATTTGATGTGCATGAACAGGACAGGCAGACCCAGGTGCCCTCACTCAGCCGTGATTTCAACTGGTTAAAACTAAAATTTCTGTTAGCAGAGAGGTGTCATCCCCCTCACCCAAGTCCACCACTAAACCCTGTTCCCAAGTGCCACATCTGCCTGTCTCTTAAATCCCTGCAGGGATGGTGACTCCACCTGGGCAGCCGTGCTAGGGGCTTGACAACCTTTCCTATTAAAAAAATCTCCCAAATATTCAGTCTAAACCTCCCCTGGCACAGCTGGAGGCCGTTCCCTCTCCTCCTGTCCCTGTTCCTTGGGAGCAGAGCCCGATCCCTCCTGGCTCCCCCCTCCTGTCAGGGAGATGCAGAGGATGAAAAGGTCCCCCCTGAGCCTCCTTTTCAGGAGGATGCTCCCATGCCCCCACATTCACCCATGGCACTGGCTATGAAAGCACCAAGGAGTGACAGAAAGGACACTTCAGCACACCAAGACATGCTGCAATTCCAGGCCATTTTCTTAAGTGATAAATGGGCCTATTATTAATTCAACAGATTGCTCAGCCTCCAAAAATATGAGTTACAATGCCCATTCACACACTATCTGTTATCCTCATTAACTTAAGTTGACCACATTTTATGGCCTTTAAAATGGGTCAGTTCCCAGAGGATTCCCACTACAAAACTGATTTACATTCCAAAGTAACAGGAGAGAGGAAAAAAAGAATTTTAAAAAATCAGTCACCAGCAGGGAATGATAGCGTTCTTCAGCTCCATTAAAGGAGCCAACTAATTATTTTGCTTGAAGATAAATATTCATTACTTATTAAACCTCATTATTATGTTGCAAATTAAAAATGAGAGAAAATAAAAGAATTAAGATAAATTATTAAGAATTAACCAGGGAAATGAAACTCGAGTACACCTTGTGTCAGTGCAGATCATTAGCAAGGTGCACACCACCACACTGGTGCTTTTTTCTCACCCTGTTTGAAGTTCTACCCAGAAAATACAGTTAATAGCACCGCTGGCTACATTTACCTGTAAAACATGAACATAAAACCAAAAAAGACACAACTCTGTACTTTTAATTCTCTGATCTTCCTACAGGAAAAATATACTGAAGTTCCAGAGAAGGATGTAAGATACTTTTAAGCATCTCTATACTCTTGTTGGCATTTAACCACAATTACAGATAATTCAAGAGATTTAAAATACAGTGAACAACTGTCTGGGCTGCACATTTCTCTCCAGGAACACCCAGCAGCTTTTGACGTTGCTGACATGGCCAATGCTGGCTTCTCCAGCTCCTGTGATACTGTCTGTGTTCCTCCGAAAACACTCAGCACAGTTGTGGCTACTCAAGTTACACACACAACACTCGTTTCTCCATAAAATATTTTAACAAGGCCAGTTTCTCTCTGGTAGCACACATTGCACAGAAGCTCCTCTTTTATTAGCATCTTCCTGTTTTTTGTTGTTGTTGTTTTGGGGGTTTTTTGGGGTGTTTTGTTTTTTTTTTTTTTTTTTAATTTTTACAACAATGGTGATGTGACCACAGAAGGATGTAGGTATTTCTTAAGAATTTCATGTTATATTTTGCCTATGAAATATATTTCATGTAAACTTGCAAGTGCACTTGCAGTGAGTCAGTCACCAGCAATCCTCCACCAGCCCAGGTTGCTCCAAGCCCCGTCCAACCTGGCCTTGGACACTCCCAGGGATGGGGCAGCCACAGCTTCTCTGGGAAATCCATTCCAGGGCCTGCCCAGCCTCACTGTAAAGAATATCCTCCTCATATCTAATGATAACAGATCTGCTGGGTGAGTGTTTGCTGTTCTGTGCTGCAGGGGCCAGGAGTGTTGAGGGCCAAGACACCGGACTCGGGTGCACTGAGCATCCCAAATCCCGGGCAACACTCGGCCCCCAAATTTAAACAGTAACAGTGCAAAGAAGCAACGGCAAACCAGAGTGCCTGGGGCATTCCCATGACATGGCTGCACACACTGTCACCCAGACAGTCCTGTGCATCCCTCAAGGCATCAGTCTCCCCCCAGAAGAGGCTTGGTAACTGGGGATAAAATAAATGAACTGTTTCACTCCAGAGGATGGAGACAGGCTTCCTGCACTCTTAACCTGCACTTTATGTCATACTGTAGCTTAAAATATGTGCTGCAGCAAAGAGCATATTACTGATGGTATCAGAGCCCACGAGCAGAGTGAGACTGACACTGCACAAAGGACAGCAAGTGTGCTTGGCACAGGACACCACTGACATCCCCACTGCTACCGCACTGTGAGACACAAGTTTCTTACAGAAGCTGGATACTCACACACTCAGGGAGTAAGAGACACTGTCAAATATTAGTTTTAATGTTACCATATCTAGATCTAAGGCAGATAAATCAATAGCAGTCTGGAGATCTGAGACTGATTAACAGACACGTGGCTTCTCAGCACAACAAACAGTTTTGTTCCAGCTCCATTAACAACACGGAAGATGAAAGCTGAAAGAGATCTTCCCGTGTCCCCAGGCACACTACTGGGGCACAACAGCAGGCTGCACTATGGAAAAGCAATCCTAATATTCCAGCTGCTGACAGCATGTGCACATCAACCTGGCAAGGGCTGAGCTACACTCTACAAGCAACACTCTGTGCTATCATCTATATGTGCACCTGGCAGTACCAGTAAGCTTTGTGAAGAAGCAGAAGGAACCCTGGGCATTAAGGTTGGTGACAACTAAGCTGAAATCCTTATTTCTTCAAGCTTGCTAAGGAGCACTCTCATGTTTCTTCTCCTGCCTACAAGCCTTCACACCATGTGGCACTGCAAAGGGTTGGAGGTAGAAGGCTTTTCCTCCCAGACACGGCCACTAAAAGCAATGAAATGGGAGATGGGGGTGTAAATAAAATATTCAGGATAGAAGTCTGTCATTGCCTGACTCAGGAATGCTCAACTCAGCCGTGACTGTTAGGCTTTCGAAACTCAAGTAAGCATAATTTTAGAAAGAATGACCTAATCATCATCATCATTTACCCATCTAGATTAAATTTACATAGCTACTGCTGTTACGAGAGCAGCCATAGGTATAATTGAAATCAAGGCAATTTTGCTGCAATTTTATAGAATACTTTACAATAAGCTTTCTGCTGTAAAAGAGAAAAAATTGCTGAAACCAGCAATAGATTTAAATACATGTGAGAAAAAAAAATCTGTCTTACCACAATCATTTCTGAAGGCTCCAATATGATACATTCGCATCCTCGCTTTCCTCCAGACTGCTTGCCAAAACTAGAGTGGGATGGGGAAAAAGCAAACAAAAAAGAATGAGATGAACAGCCTATTTTACCTTTTCAGTATCCAAATTGGCAATGGTGCAGGTTGTTAAAAAAAAAAAAAAGGACAAAAAAAATTGATGAAAACTATTGTGTGAAAAAATTCCAACCAGATATCATCATTATCATAATTTTTAATTTATTCAGCCCTCATCATGGCCTGCTATGTAATGCCTAAATTTAAAGAATATTCTTTCGTAAAATCATTACAACTTGCAGATACTCAAAACCACTTACAATACATTTCAGTTCTGACAAGAAAACATTAGTAAATTTCAATTAAACATTAAACAGGCTTTGTAAAAACAAATATGCATTAATTCCAAAGACGCCAAAACACTACTTTGCACGCAGCACTTTTAACAAGAGTTAACTCCATGTCACCCCTTCATCCTTTCCCAGCAAAGGGAAGGACAGGGAATCTCTTCTCCAACACTGGGCCTTAACGTGTGACCTCTGCCTTTGTGTTGCTTACTGTGCCATCACAAGGTGATGGTACCACCGTGATGGGCTCTCTTTAAGAAATATGGAAAACCACAAATGCAACCAAGAGTGAAGGGCAGTGTAATACAGCACCTAAGGAGAGCAGCTAAAAGCAATCTGATGTGCTTCAGCTCATCAGCTCTCACAGACAGCTGCCTTCAGGACACCCAGCAGGGGTGGCTTTGGGGGGAATCACCTCTGGAGAAGGCACCGTGCAAGCAGAGCTGAGCGAGACACTGCACAGTGACCTCTCAACTCCCTCCACGCGTGCCTGCTGTGGCACCTGCCACTGAAAACACCTGCTTTCACATATTAAAGTGAGTTGGTCCTCACTCCAGGCCCCGTGGCGGGTTTGCTCAACCCACGCTCTCCCTGAGCCCACAGGAGAGCGATCCCAGGCCCCTGTGCCGTGGAACAACCCCCTGGATGGCCAGAGTGGCTGGACTGGCAGCCCTGCATTAGCAGCTCAGCAATTGTAGCTGCTGTGTTACAAACTCAGGCTGTCAGCATCAATCACGTTTTAACACCTACCGGCAGGTGAGACAACCGAAGAATCAGTTAACGCAGAGCAGGGATTAATGTGTGAATTAGAAGGAAGTTAAGACAAGTGTGGAGACAAATCCTTAAGAAGTGGGTCGGCTCCATCTGTTTTCACTGAGGTTGTGTTTGGAAAGTGCATCTGAGACTCCAGCCACACAAGATCTGAGCTGCATACGTGGTCACCTTGCTGAGATCCATGACCCACCACCCCTTTGTACAGAACACCTGAAAGATTCCTGCTTACAAACTGCGTGTCAGCACTCCAGAACTCCTGCAGGATATGTGCTCTTACAGGAAAAGAGCAACTCAACTGAAGCTAAACTAAAGTAAGCTGAAGGAGGGGATGTTTAGATTAGATATTAGGAAGATATTCTTCCCAGTGACGGTGGGCAGGCCCTGGCACAGGTTGCCCAGAGAAGCTGTGGCTGCCCCTGGATCCCTGGAAGTGTCCAAGGCCAGGCTGGACGGGGCTTGGAGCAACCTGGGATAGTGGAAGGTGTCCCTGCTCATGGCAGGGGTGGCACTGGATGAGCTTTGAGGTCCCTTCCAACCCAAACCATCCTGTGATTCTATGACACTGTGAAGTTACCCAAGTTACTTCAGAATATTCCAACACAGAAATCATCAGTGTAATCCCACTAGGATAAAGAATTACAATTAACAGGGGCACAGCAGCTTCCACTGTCGAGTTTTGACTTTGCTAATGGGCTACTGAAGGGGAAAAAAAAAATATTTAAATTACATGATTGCCATGGAGTGATAAACGACAACTAAAATTTTCTCACCCAGACCGGAGAAGCACAGGTTTCACACAGAAAACTGGCATTTTCACACATCTATACTAAGAAACTCAGAGCTAAAATTTTCATGCCTTCTTTTATGCTTTTTCCACACGGCATGTGAGCCAGGCATGACAGTCTTGTGTATTTGCAATACATAAAAAGAATGGCTGAACTATTCTCATTATTGTAACAAAGTTAATTCAGTTCAGAAAATACAGAAATGTCATTTTTAATGTCAACTCCAACTCCAAGTTGAACTGAAATTCCATGTTAGGATTTCTTCACAAATCAAAAAGTAAAGTGAGACCAGCTTTGCTATGGGATAATTTTCAGTTGCAAAAAAGAAAGAAAAAAAAAGTTACAAACAACTGTAATTCTATTCCTTACAATACAAAGAGATTTTTTTTTCCCAAAAAAATACAAAATTCTAAAGGAATTGTGTGCAACTGGAAATATCAGTTCTTGCAGCTTTTAAAAGCAGAAACCATCATCATCAGTTTTATCAAAAACAGATTATTGCTACGTCTCCTTTAGTTAGGAAAAGTCTCCAATTTCCTGCTGCAGGTTGTTCAAGCACAGTGTTTTTGTTGTGCAACAACAATTTCCCAAACTCCTCGAGGTTGAGGAGGGGTTGTTTTCCTTTCTGCTTTGCTTTACATAAACACATTCCTGAAATTCAGCAACTGTCCAGCTCCCCTCTGCTCCTGTTGCAGCATTTGCTAATTAAGTAATGGCAGTAAACTCTAAGGAGGAAGAGGAGAGTGCTTGGAACAAAGGTCACGCTCTTGGCACCATCATTTCTGCTCCATCAGGCACTTTACAACAACCAAACACTCGAAGAAGGATTAAGTTCCAAAGACAAAACCCACCCTGCTAATCCTGAACTACTCACATTAACGAGTCAATAGGTCAAGTTTAATTATTTCCTGGTGCACATCATGGATGGTTTATCGATTATTCCTCAGAGCTCCTTCCAAAGGAGGAGGCAGCATATGGTTTCTCCCCAGCCATAACCACCACTGTGCCTTAAAAATACCCATTTTTAACATTCTTAATTAACATATGCAACATGTTTTAGAAACAGGGATTTTAACTTTCTTAATGACTTATTCCATATTTTTCTCTAGAATACAAATGTTTTGCTTCTCTATTAGTTAAGAGGTTTGCTGACATCAATACACTTCACTAATCTGCCAGTTGTAATCCAGGCTTCAGAAAAACGTTCATTCCTAATTATTTGGAAACGGAAAAGATATTCAGTTGAACAAAGCTTTGCAAGGGGAGGAGATAAAACCCATTTGGGAAACAAGGTTGGCTTCCTGTGACAACAAATCACTTGGAGGTCTTCAGTTGGCCATCGAAGACCCACCCAAACCTAAAATAGGCTGGTTTTCAAAGGGGAGGGCTGTGGGAAGTACACCTAATTCTGGAAGAGATGGGGCAATCTATCCTCTGGTACTAAAAGACAGCTCTGCTGTGGTGCCATGGTGTTGTTTGCAGGTGCTGCCATTGGTTAATCCTTCTGCTTACCCAACCAGCACCCACAGACCACCACATTCCCACAGGGATGGCACTTCCCAGGGCCAGGTCTGCACCCTGGGGAGCCCATTCCAACTGGGCACCTTCCAAACCACCCCAGCAGCTTCCCCAGCCACAAGCACATCCCCAAACACCGGGCCCTCCTGATGTCACATGTGGCAAGACACACAAAAAAAAATAAAACCCAGGAAAGCCTCATTAAGGTACAGCACGTTACACTCACTCCAGTGCTTTCAAGCAGAGAGCAGGAAAAATAATCCAATTAAAAATTTAAATTAACACTGAAAGTGTGAGAAAACATGAAACTAATGTAAATTAAGCTCTACTTATAATAAAAACTATGTCAAAGAGCATACTACCACTGGTATAACTGTTAAAGTTTTAAGTGATCCAATAATTCATTTGGCATTGTTAAAATACGTGTGATTTAAATAAGCCTTGAATGTAACATCATTATTCTATAGCCTCCCACTGCTGGAAGCCCAGAAAAAGTCAGTACTATAAAACTACATTACAATTTTTTTTTAAATTTATCATTTTATTGTACACTCCTGCAACTTAATATTCATCTATTACATCTGCACCATTAATTTTCAGACATTCACTCACTGCCCTGCAACACTGTCATGGGAAAAAAATGTCTTCCACATACCAAAGGCAGCTTTGTTTATGCTTGATTTACAGATGCCTCATTTGCAAGAAACCTTGTTTTTCCTCCTGATTCACCACTACTCATAATTAAAAATGCTCAGGCAGCTGCATCATGTGATTTTGGAATGTAAGTTAAACTGGCATGACATCCTATAGCAACCACCAAGGGGTGTTGAGGCCATGGGATCAGACTGGAGCTGCTGAAAGGTGCCAGGGCTGAAGGTTCTGCCATCAGTCACCACCCAAGCCAGGCTGGGCAGGGCTTGGAGAAACCTTCTACAGTGGGAGCTGTCTCTGCCCGTGGCAAGGGCTGAAGTGGATGAGCTTTAAGGTCCCTTCCAACCCAAACCAGTCTGTGATGCCATGACTTCCCTCAGTTCATCTGTCCCTTTTTCCACTGTGTGATCTGTTCATCCCTCCACAACTGCAGAGCCAAAGGCCAAAATCTCAGATGTGCAGGCAACTGAATATGTGCCTGACTTCACAGGGGATTTATCAAAATTAATCACCGCAGAGACCCTTTTGTATTTAATGCTCCCCTTTTCACACCCATGCCCACTCCCCAAAACAGCAAGGTGTTACAGCTTGAAGGCACCGAAGCTGTTAGAACAACCCTTTTTGCTTTTACAGAGCGAGCTATTTAGAAAAGCCTCCGATGCAACGTTATTTTGAACATAATAAAGCAGCTCTTCAAACAGGATGTGCACAAACACTTATAAGCTTTCTGAACACAAGTGTTTAAATCTGTGTTAACATTTAAACAAATATTTAAAAATTCTTCATATCCAGCTGTTGGGCAACCTGAGTATCCGGTGCTGAAATTACACCTGGAATTTCAAGACTGACAAATTTAAGCAATAGTTGTCACATTTCACTTGAACTTTTCTTGATATCAACATGCTCAAGTTATTCAATGCTGATAGTTTCTCATTCTGCATTACTCAGAATACAGTACATACAATAAAGGTAAAAACACAGCCTATCCTGAAGAGCTTTCAGCCTACAAACAGATGGAGACCGAGACTGAATGTCTTATTACTTGCCTCAACACTAATTAGCAGGCATCCTCAAATTTACAATATTCTCCTACATCCTGAAACAATATTTTCAGATATTTTGGGCATCGAAGCCTTCAGTGGCAGGATGTCAGGTATTTTACATTCTGTTCTGTACTTTCCAGGAACTACAAAATCATAACATTATCCTGGCTGTGTGAGTTGGTGTCAATAAAGCAGAGTTATCTGTGACTCCCTGCAGGAACACCCAGCACTGTGTTAGGGTAGGACTGGGCCAGGAGCCTGATACAGCAGTTTATCAATATAAGCAAAGGGGTTGCAGATATTTTGTTATGAAAACACTGGTGTCTCAAAGTGTCTGTCGGGCTGCTTTTAGAAACAGAGAGATGAAGACAAATTGTACTTTTTTGGCACTGCAAAACAAAGCACCTGACCCCGCTCACCCAGTAATCTGGATGGATTTCTTCAATGCAGAAACATTTTCCATGCAAGTGGGCCTGGACAAGACGAGTTGCACGAGGAATGGGAGGCAGGGTTTGCATTACATGCTGTGCAAGTCCTGAGCTTTTCAAAGTAACTTCATTAGACAAATATTATAACACTTAACTGCATCAGGAAATGGTTTAAAGGAAACCTGAGACCACAAGATACATGGCTGAATGCAAAATACCTATTTCAATTAATGCTCAGTCATCAAAACCCATTTCTGCATTAGCTCTTAATAACAACATTTAGCAGGTTTATCTCTCAAGCTTGCTGAAGTTTTAATTGGAAATTATTTTGGAGGCTGTGTAACATGCTACTCAGTTTGCAGGCTGCAAGCTCAAGATCTCTGTACTAATTACTTTATACTCTGCACACAGTGACACTTCAAGGGGGTCGGTGTCTCACCTACCACTCTCTGTGAAGCTTTCCAGCTATTCCAGGCCATGGGATTAGACAGTCTTAGTAAAACTGTATTTTAGTTATAAACAAATCATACATGGCCCTTTGCTCCCAATTTCTTTTCTCCTGGGACTTTTTTTAGTTTAGCCAGTAAAAAAAACTCTGTCTGTGGCACAACCAGCATCCCCTGCAGTCCATAAAACCCTTAAAGGGCAGCTCTTGTAAGGAACTACGAGCAGAGCAAAAGGAAGTTACTGGTTGGGTTGGAAACACAGACAAGATTATTTGGTCATATATATAGTTGTGACATGCCTGAGCACAGTCATTGTTCACCCTTTTGGCTTTCTCAGAAGATTGCTCCATGTCAAGAAAGATGTACTCTTAGTTTGCAACACCTTCCCAGCCCTTCCCCGAGGTCAGCACGTCCAGCACAAGGAGCTGCACTTTGGGACACCAGGACACTGGGCCTCCTCTCAGCCACATTCCCTTCTTCCTCAGAGCATTTTCATCCCAGCACTAGCACTGCCAGAGGAATTTCAATACTAACAACTCTCTCTGAATTAATTAGTTTTACAAATACATTTATTGGTAGCATTCCCAAGTTGTTGGTTCACTTACTGGCTGTCAGGCAACGCTACAAGTTACAGCCACCACTTAACAGAAACACCCAGGGAAAACATCACCTCATCCAGAGCCACAAATGCACTGAATAACCACTGCTTTGATCCTGTGCTGAGTATAAAATCTATGAGTCTTGATAAGCACAGGCATGTAAGCCTCAAGCTGTCTTCATGAGAGCAGAAAAGTAACCCACAACAGTTGGCTGAGAAGAGCTTTCCAGTGTGAGGCAAACACTCAGTATCATCCTGAGACCTCTGCAATTTTTAAATTTCTTACTGTGTGACTGTAAATCACAATTCAGAACCTTACTGGCAACTGCCAGTTTGTCAGACATTAAGTTTGCTGTATGACAGCAGTGGACTGGCACACCTGGGTTCAGACCTTGGGAGGAAAGGGACTATCCACACTACAGCCATCAGGACTGGCATTCACACACAAGGGATGCAAACGCTATTAACAGCCACAGCAAGTTTCAAAATACAGTAAAATATTATTTGTAAATATTAGCACAAAACAAACTAAAACAATTTCAACCCAAGCTGCTGTTCACGATGAAAAACCAGGAGTTCCTCTTTCAGTATGACAATTTTCCTGATCTAAGCATTTGTGTCTTCTCCTTTTACTAAAGAAAAGAAAGAGAAATGGCTTATTGAGTCACTGATGCATCCACAACTCTTGTGAAAAGATACCACAACACAGCCATGAGGCCATTTTGAATAAAGCAAACGTTTAGGGAGGGTCCTACTCGCTGTATGAGTAGGACAGTGATTCCAATTTACTGCTCTTGTGAGGCTTGGGAAGAGCTTGGAAAAAAGAGTATTTGTTTTTAGTAAGACTACATCTTGAATGTTTCAAGAGTTTGTATTTTCCCTTGGAGGTTCAATTCTCACAGCTGTAGGAGGCTGTCAGACACATAATTGGCTTCAGAAGTTCCTCCAGGCCCTTGATGCATCTCCTATGGCTAATCTTGCTGTGAGTAATCTCCTTCAAATATCCTGTTCACATGAATTATCTTCATTAACAAGCAAGGTTAACACAAAACCTCTTTGACTTGCTGACATGGTTTTCCATCTACAAATCTAATCGATCCTGTTCTTTTATTCCAGCCATTTCTTTCATGTTAGAGGCAAATTCTTATCCTCCCATGCCAAATCTATTGACAAATCCGTTCTCCAGGCAACAGGGCAACCAAGGTTATGCCATCTTTGTGCCTGGTATTGCTGACTGATCTGCTCCTTACCTTAAAAACCTTACAGGGCTTTTCTCATCATGAGCATCAGTGTCAGAATATTGAACAGATTTATCGTAGCTGGGTGCAAGATTTACTCCTCCACTTTTTAAACCAATTTCTGAATTACAACTTGAATACAAATTCATCCAAGGTGATGAAAAGGCCCTTGTCAAGCACAGAGAGTTCTTCAAACACAAAGTGTCTGTCAAATGTTCCAGAGGACAAATATGAAGTTGAAATTAGCAACAGGACCAAGAGGAAACTGGGGAGTGGGGGTGTTATGGAGTAAACAAACCGAGTTTCCAACTAGAGTCCATTTGCTGCTTAGGATCTGTTTTACAGCATGCCTCCCTCCATCCAGTTCTTTCAGAATGGCAATTATTCAAACCTGCTCTTAACCTTTTCAGAGCTCTAGGAGGTCTCCAGATTAAAGCCTAAATTCTCACCACTGGTAGCTACCACCTTCCTCCCATTAAGGATCCTATTTTGGTCCACATTCATTTACCCCCTGGCCATCTCAAAGCCATCACAGCCTCCTGCAGCACTCCTGGGCAGAACACACCTGTCTGAACCTCTGCTCACGTGCTGACACATTTATACCACATTTAACAAGTCAAATAGATGAGCTTTATCTGATGCCAGTGTCTGGGCAGCACTAATCCTACCAGAAACCCAAGAGGCTGGAGGGATGTCTCCACTCCTCTCAGCAGTCTCAGAACACTTCAAGTGTGGTTTTCTTTTCATTCCCTACGCTTGTCTGCCACTTTCTTACTGTGAAAATAAAAAGCACAGATAAAGCAGATAAATCCCCCCACAAAATACTCTTCCATAAAGTTTATTTCACTAGCATCCTACAGATCATATGCTCATTAGGCAGAGAGAGCATGGCAGCTAGTTAATCTTTGTTTCCAGTGACAAGGAATAGCTCTGTAACACCTGAGGCAATGAGAATTGAGGCAATGCTGTGTTTTCTTACAGATATGTATGCAAGCCTCCTTTCAGAGTGACTCACATGCTCAGGAACTTGGTTGGGGACAAACATGACATTAGGGATTACTGTAAATGTAAATAAAATGCTGTTAATTACAATTAGGAAAGAATACTACTAACTTATCTAAGTCACTGTTTCATATGAATTTAGCCTGTAAGTGACTGGTGACTGCAGCTCCCTCGACCACAGATCTGAGAGATGAGGTATTCAGAACACAGAAAGCAGCTGAAGTTTATCCCACCGTACTGAAGGAAAAACAAAGCGTTACATTTAATGCATGAACGTAATTCAAACAAAATGGAAGTGATCTGAACACCCTGGATATCCAACAGGAGTGCATTCCCTTCCTTTCCCCATGATCTCACCACCTAGAGGGACAGTGCACCCCAGGAACCACGTAAGCTGCAGCCTGCCAGCAGCTCCATCTAACACAACTCTGTGACCCTTTCACCATCTAGCAGCTATTTTCCCTCATTATCCATAATAAAACTGGCTGTAATCTTTTGAATTAGCTATAACAGACCTATTTTGTCTTTTTTTTTTTTTTAAAGCCACAAGAAACCTTAATGATGGTTATAAGTGACTTACTCAAAGTTTAGCAAAGCAATGATTTTAGAGAGGTTTTATGCAAATATCAGCTTGCCATGTCCTCCCTTCTGGTACTCCTGAACTTATCACAGACTCATCATACTATGGTTTGGGTTGGAAGAAACCTTAAAGCTCCTCTAGTTCCAATCACCAGCCACAGGCAGGGACACCTCCCACTATCCCAGGTTGCTCCAAACCCCATCCAACCCAGCCTTGGACACTGCCAGGGATGGGGCAGCCACAGCTTCTTCTGGACAGCTTCACTCAAGGATCTTCAGTCACTCAAGGAGCATTAAGAGTTGAACATCCAGCCTACAGCTGAAAAATGGAGTCCTGTATGTTCTTACTCGCACTCACCATGAAATTCCAGGCTGTGGAATGGTACTTGTGGAATGGCATTAGCGCTGTCAGCACGGTCAGCTCATGCTGAGTCAAGTGAAACACAGTGAAATAAAATTTCTGAGCGATGCACAAGGTCAAGCAGAGTATTACTCTGGGTACTCAGGGTATTACTCCAGCAAGTGCAGCTCAAGTCAAACGATGTGCTTCAGTGAAAGCATTTCACAGCGTTCACTGTGCCTCAGCCCCGAGGAGCACTCAGGCTCCTGGCATGTGCTCTCCACAGCCAGTGCTGCTGGGCCCTTCCTGCTTCACAGAAAAATCATATATGCCATTAAACACAGCCTCCAGCCAAACTGTGTGACCTGCAGTCGTGTTTGTGACACAGGGCACTCCAAACAGAACACTCACACAAGCAGCAGTTATTCTAAGAGCCACTATCAAACTTCAGAAAAACAAACTAATGAAAAAATGTTGTAAAATTGTTAAAAATTTACAGTAACACCAACATATAGAATGCATTTATTAAAAAAAAAAATACAACACCACTTTGCCTTATCTTAAATAATAACAACTTCACATACCTGCAAGGTGGTAGAAACATGGAATCCTTCATGAGCACGGATCCAGAAAGTAGGATATACCAGCATCTTGCAATAGTTTCTGAGCTGTAAGAAAAGAAATCACTGATATCTACTTTCTTCTCACAACACCTCAGAAATATATTATACAAAGTATCACTGTAGTAAAATACTGATTTACCACTGTAGCAGTTCCATATGTAAGAACCTGAGCACTTGAACTGGATGCTTCCAAAACACCAAGACGTTTTTGTAAAACATCTACATCCAGAATGTTTCTTGGACTTTACAATTTGACTTTTCAGTCAGCCTAAAGTTTTATTTTATTAAAACTAAGTTATTAATTTTCAGTGAAAACATTTTATTCCAGTGAAAAGTATACATAAAACTACAAATACAGGACAGCACAATCCCTAAACTCACATATTGACTTGTGCTGGAGCAGGTGTGTGTGACACACACCCACCACCCCAACTAGCAGGTGGCATCTCCTTTAGACTCGGGTGTCTGGAAGCTGGGCCTTATACAGGAAGCCAGGATTAGCTGTGAGAGGATAAATATACCATAAACAATGCTAAAATATGAGGAAAACAAAAGTATATTTGCCTCTGGGCAGGAATCTAAAGAGAATTGAGCTCAAATAACTAATTCTTGCAGTTGAGAGGAGGTGTTGGAGCTCCATCCCTCTGCCATGCAGGGTGCAGGCAGTGCCAGCTCCAGGGACACAGTGCCACCTACTGAGTGTCACCTCGGCTCTGCCTGTGCCTTCCTGGTGCCACAGTCACACACACAGACACCTCATGGGCACCCCTCAGATGTCAACCCTGCTCCTACAGACACCCCCTGCCAAAGCCTTGAACCGAGCCGAACCACTGTAAAGGCTTTTATTGGCAGTGACTGAAAATGCAAAGCAGGTATTAAAACGTGCAGAGCAGTGCTTTTGCTCACACTTCTACTGAAGAACTCAGCAAGTGCTGTGTACTCACCAAAAGAGAACTTGGTTGCCCTTGTACCTCTCATAGCGGGCACTCGATGACATTATTCTGAGGGAGGAGGAAGAGAAGTTTAATTTCAATTTTAATCCCCAAAGATCACAAGCCATTAATCACCATATTTCAGTAGAACCACTTTAAAGCTCTAAGACCCCGAATTCAACATTTTTTTTTGTCCTACACAAAGGATGTGCTTAACCAGAAAATTCAAATTATTACGGTGTTCTTCATTATCCAAACAGATAATATACAGCATGTTCTCTAAGTGTTTAAATCACTCCCACACAGTGGAATTACCCATAGCAACAGAACTGAAGGAAATAAAATACTTCCAACGCACTTTTTATGCTTTGTTGGCCTTCCATTTTATGGATTCTGAGATCATCCGAATGTCTGAAGCATTAAAAAGCTTTTGTAATCAGGAGTTAAGAGAGGGCACTGTCTACACAGCCCTTTGTAGGCAAATGGCAGTAAGCTCTGCCTCCCTTCTTAGAAAGGCTAATTAGTTTGGATTCCATGCCCTGTCACTGCAGTGACTGAACCCAGCAGTGGACTCGGCCAGTGCTCTGCCCCCTCCAAGTGCAGACACACAAAAGCTCTGCTCGTCTGCACAAAAATAAAGCCAGAGGTACATAATGCCAAACAACTGCAGCTGTGGAGCACTCACCTCAGCTGATGTTCCCTGAAATGCGAGAGGATGTCCAGTCCATGGAGGAAAGAATAGATAGTATTTAAGTCCTAGACAGAGAGAGAAAAAAAAAACCAAACATGACCAACTTCATCCACAACATCTAATCACTCTGCACTACTTTTGAGATTCTGCAGAAAGGTACACAGACTTATGAGACATAATTCTAGAGACAAAGCCCAGATCAGCAGACAGGTCAGGGGACACACAGGCTTGAAGAACCCTGTCCACACTTAAGCTGTGAAAGTGAAGAGAGTGAAATCCAACTGATGCATAAACACTCACCTGAAAAAAGGGATTTATTAAAAATATCTCGGAAAATATTTACATGAATGGAAACAGCAGCAAACAACATGTGGAATAAGCCAAATGGGGCCGTCCTGTTCCTCCAAGGACAGAATTTGCTAAAACCTTTTAAAACCTCTTTAAAGGGGGAATTTTGCAAAATTAATTTCCTAGTAGCAAAGAACACCAGAAAAAACCCAAACCACTCAGTGTAGCCACCATGTACAGTGCAGAGAACCACAGTACCTTTCCAGAGCAAAGGGGTGATGTTCAGAGAGGAAGAACTCTTTCATGTCCACCTCAGACCTCGCTGGTGGCCCTACTACAAACCTACTCCATCCTACTGCCTTTTACTCAGCCCAATCCTCATCCAAAGGGCAACATTATAAATTACTCCAAAATACTCTTTGGCAAAGATGAAGACAATGAAGTTTTAGAGGTCTCCCACCTCCTGCTGCCACGACTCAGCATCACATCAGTGCCAACCACCAGCAACCACAGAAACAAAAATATTAAAGCACTAAGATTATTTCACTTTAAAAACAGGGCTTTACATAGAAGCTAGAATTAGGAGATACAGCTGTTTAAACTTCTCAGTAGACAGAATCCTCCTCAGTCACACAAATATCTGTGCTGATGGTGCAGACCACACGCTAGGGAACAGCTCACTAGGGCTATTCATCACCGAATTTACTGTCCTGAACAGGTGGGCTGCGAGCCTCAAATACACGCACAACAAAATCATTATACACCACAGAGCAGTCTCTCCAGCTTGGCCTTGGAAAGTATGTTCTGAATTTTCAAGTGCTGCATTTATCCCGTGTTTACAAAAGATAAATCAATATGAATGCTGGCCTCAGAATTTACAATGGATTTACTTCAGAAAAGTTCTTTGGCTTAATAGTCCTTGTTTAGCAATATAACGGATACGGACTGTTATAGCAAACGAAAGGTCAGACGTAATTGCAGGCCATGCAAAACCAATAAAACTCTGATTTATTTTTTTAAATGTCATTACCAGACCCCATGAAAACTAAACAGAAGCCCTGAATGTGTAACGCATTTATAAAGCACTCGTTTCTCACACAGTCCAATCTCATTCTAATCCTCCGACTGCGAGTTGCCACAAACTTGATTTTATTAGTGAAATGTGGGAACAGCAGCTATGAATCAGACTCCAAACACACCACAGCCTGTCAGAGGTGGGCACCTGGCAGCCAAAGGGTCATTTCAGGTGACTGCCCAGCTCCTTTACTGAGCTGTCCCTGTTCCTGAGCAGGGAACTGCCCCACCTTCTCCACCTGAAAGCATCAGGCACAGGAATGCAGCAACTACACCCTCAGACCATACACTGCTTTAGTAGTTAATAAAACTTAGGAGTTATAGACTCTATGGAACAACTGAAACAAAACCCCTGTGTCCCACATTCTTCCTCCTCCACCTGGAGGTCCACCTCTCCCGGGCCAGAAGAAGAATACTCTCAACTCCTGTTGAAGCTGAGCAGCCAGGAAGAAATCAGTATTTGGTATTAAAATTAAAGCTGAATTTTTCAGTCTTCATAACTCATTATGCCTATATAAGTTTGCCAGTATTTTTTTTTACAGAATAGAGACTAGGATGTAACAGAACATCTTTCAAATATATTTTAGACAAGCAGTTGGGCATGGGCACTCCACCTGCAGACACAGGAGGGCTGTACTGACCCACTGAGGAGCTTGATGAATAAACAGTTGGTGAATTAAAGAGATAAACATTTGCTTCGAGGGATTCATGCCTGGAAAGCATCCCACGGCTCTGACTTTGGCTGTGGAGATGAGCAGCAGATACAACAGCTGAGCCAGAGCACAGCAAAGGGGAGGCAAAGGTTCCCATTCCCTCCCCCAGCAGAAGGTGTTTAACCCACACTATCGGGTATTACTGCTCTAATGCTGATAAATGTAATAAACACCATCCTGCTCACTGCCCAGCCAGGGGGGGACACACCAACAAGCCAAACACACTGGCTACTCATGCAGCAGTTTCTACAAGCATTTTTAGATCAGGTTCTGTAACCCTATCCCTAAAAATAACTCACCCTTCAAGCAAGCCCTGTCCCAGTTGTGCAGAGCAGGTGATTTTGGGTGTCCCCGAGCACAAGAGCTAACTCAGTGATCCCCTGGGAAGGGCTGCTAAATGCCCTTTTACACCAGAGCATCAAACACACCCATCCAATGCATTTTACATGTCTTGGTGAAATAATCTGCTGGTTTAAATAGATACAGCCAGGTAAAATTCCTCCTCTCCCTCGCATGCCACTTCAAATTCCAACAAGGGGGGATACAGTACATGTGGTGTATATATCCCAGTTTTTCCCAATAAAATGAAAATTTTCTATCAGTTATGCTTTGTGAAGTTTTCTCCATTAGTAGCAGCAGCACCGAGATTACGTTTGACACACTACATTTAGAGTCTCATTCTGTATTTTTGCCGGTGAGGAACACCAGTTACTGGGAGGGTGGCTGGTGATGGGCAGGGGCTGTGGCCACCTCGTGGACAGAGGCTGCACCACGCTCCCAGAAACCTCCATCAGAGCTGCAAGCATTCCTTTCTCTAACTCAAGGTTTGTAACAGCTTCTAATCCCATTTTCAGTCTTAGTTTTAAAAAGGGATTTATGTCACCGCAGCAGCTGTAAACGGCAGACAGGCACATAACCACAGTACAAAGGGTAGAGATCATTTTCACAGATACCCACTATGAAAAGTGCTATTAAAGGACGATGCCAAAGGGCAACAATCAGCGTCGTAACAGCAGAACACAAAGCATTTGTTGGAATTTTATAGCCCCTTTCTATATCCTTCCTTATAATCTCTTTACTTCCATCCAAATCCAACTGAAACATGCTTATTGATGGAAAGCAATTTCTCCACATGCTCCAAACTAAAGACCGAGGGGTCAGCATGATTTTATTTTGTAATCTTTCTTTTCAGAGCTTTTCATCACCTGAAACAACAGCCAAAGGTAAAGCACGAGATCTCCCTGCAAATGCTGTGCCCACACAGATCCTTCCATCTCCGACAGAAAACTACCTTGACTCGGTTATTTACGGAGAAATTCGCATTTTCCATCCAAACAGCTAAAACTGCAGCTACAGAGACTCAAGAGAAAGCTGTGCAAGGAGTAGAGGGAACGGGGCAGTTGCTACTCTTGCTGGAAGGGAGATTTTCTAACTCCAGAGAGGAAGCAAGAACGCTGTGACAGCGGTGATCCCGCGCCAAGCTGCCCGGGACGGCGATTTCCTTTGCCTCCAGTTCTCACAGCACACAGTTGATGAGCAGGCACATTTAAAAAGCAGGGGACATCTGAGTCTCCAAACTCCTCCTGTGACAGAACACACTGGAGGAGCCAGCGTGTATTTCAGTGCAGAAACCAGGGGATGGCTCTGGGACGGCACTGTTATCTCCAAACCCTGCACAAGAGAAGTGTGGCCACCAGCGGCCCCAGCATCAGCTTTTATCATCCCCAACACACACATCCTTCTGGCAAAAAGCACAACCAGCTGCTAAACCAAAGGTGGTGTAAAAACACAGAGATTTTAGTAACAATATCATGTTATCTATAAATATATGTTCTTTTATGGTAACATCCTCATCCCAGTACAGTTCACAGTGAGCCACCTGAACACCCAGCCCATTTCTCGTTTTCTCTGCCAGGTGCTAACTCATAGCAGTACCAAAAGATGGTGAAGATAAAAGAAGCTTCAGTAGCATCAACTCATCACACAAAAACTCATCACATGAAAGCAAACATACTCACTACCACCATCACTCATTTATCCCAAAACACTTAATTTGCTACAATTTTTTACAAGAATAGTGAAATATTGATTTCTTAGTTGTTAAGATGTAATTTTTTAAAATAAAGAAATAAGAACAGTCAGCTGAAAAAAATCATCACGAGAATATAATCCAATCTCAAAGCTGCTGGGGAAGTGGTGGTCATCCTCAGTTTCTTTATCAGCAGCTTTTTAAAGTATGACCAAGTTCTGGACAGATCTGGACAGGACCAAGATGCTCCTGAACAAGCACCACAGTGCAGAAACACCAATGATGAGCAACATTTGCGAGTTTGTATCATTTCCTTATGCTTCACCCTCTTCTCTCCCAATCTCTCACCTTTAATCCAAGAAGCAACTTTACAAAGCTCAGAATTAAGACCCCAAAGGGACAACGGTGGCCTTGAACACGGAGTTCTGACCACAAAGTTTTCCAACCAACACCTCCTGCCAGCACAACTGTAATTCATGTGAGCTGCATCCATCATTCTGTAAGTCCACAATAACGTCCAAGACAAATTCTTGGACACCCTGCAGTGTTAAAAGTGGGCAAAAGCAGTGAGATGCTTTTCAAAAAGGACAGAGAAAGGACAGAATGACTGCACCACGAGCAGCTTTGCCCTTGATAAACACAAACTAAAAAACCAATGCTTTACTTGAGACGATCCCAGCCAGGTGTTCCAGTAACACATTATTATTTTAAAACACCAAACAGGAAATCTAGTCTATTTCTAAGGAAGATAAATTGTTCTGAGATGACCTCATAGTTCCACATTCTGACAAGTCTCACAGAGACAACCTCAGCAATTGCGCTGAGGAAGCCATAAATCCCCACAGACTCCCTTTAGCACTCACTGCCTGTCACGTTGTGTCCTTCATGCCATCAGGGACAGGCAGCCCAGTTCCCAGCAGCTGCATCCAGCCCTGGCCAGCCAGCACGGACCGTGGGACAGCTGCTCTCTGCAGCAGGACTGGGCTCAGGGATGCTCCCAGATCCCACATTCCCCTGAGCTCCCCTGGATCCACCCCGAGCCTGAAAGCAGGGGGCTCAAAGAGCACAGACTGGCAGGTATTACTCAGCCCAGAGCTTTGCTCAGGGACTGAGAAAAGAGCAGGAACCTGCACCACAGCACCAGCACTTCAAAGCCTCGGTTGGAACCCGCTGTGTCAGCAAGTTCCAGAGCGATTGCTCTCACATGCAAACCTGTCCCGGGGAGCTGCGCTAAACCTGTCTCTCAATCCACCCCAAACACATTAAATTCCTGTTGCAAGAGCAGATGCTTGGCTCACTCGAGGCTCCCCACGCCCAGCCACCCAGGACTCCCTGGGTCACACACAAGAACTGCTTCCACAGAAGCACAAAGGGCTTTGCATCCCTACCTTTCCCAAGGTAAGGCAGTTGCCAGGATGAATATCTCACAGGCTTCAGAGCAAACTAAAGATGTCAGCATCTTCTAAAGATCTGCTACAGATTCAGCCATATCACAGAGAATATACTTTAAAAGAAACATTCACACATTTCTGCCTTTGAAACAACAGTTAGGCCAGATGGTAACAGCTTCCCAAATTCCACTGCCGTTCAAAAAGACCATGAGGTAGGAAACCTTCCAGGGAAGGAAGCCACACTGAAAGGTGCCACAACCTCCCCTGTTTGTATGTTAGAGAGCTGCTTCTTCCTCTCCCCTGCTCTGAGCAGAAAGAAGGCTGGAAACAAACTCCACCAGAACCAAGAGCTCTCCTGCTATCAGGACAAGCATTTTAACAGGCTCTTGGACAGTGTCTGAATTTCTGTGTATTGAAGTTGTTCTTCCAAGAGCCCAGATTTCAGCAAAGCAAACAGAGGTGATTCTTGGGGCACAGGTTGTGTCAGCTGGAAGTGGCAGGCTCTCCTCCAGCCCGCTGCCACTACTTGCTCCTCAGTGATTCAGCAGGTTCTTCATACAGATTGAATGCAACTTTTATTGGGAATTCTGTCAGGCTCAATAAAGACTTTGTCACCCTCGGGGAGTGTAGCAGAAAAGAGGAAATGTTACTCAGCACAGTTTATGGTTTTGATTGCTTCCCTTCCTGTTGCTTCATCGAAGGCTGGAATCCGCGCCTTGTTTCCTTTAGTCTCTGTTTAAGGCCAATTGTAAAAATAGTACTCCCAAATTCTTTCCTGATACTGTAATACCAGAAATAAAAATACAGAAAAACATGCTGAAGTTCTCTGACCCACGTTTTACACAGCCAGATATTCAGATATCTGCACAGCAAATTCACCAACCACAGGGATGCTGGTTCATGAACCCCCCCTACACGCCCGAACCCAAGTGATACACACCCTCAGCCACCCCAAAACTTGTGGGAGGAGCAGCAAAATACACTTCAACATGTGTAGTAGTCCCTAAACTAAAAGGAAGTTCATGAGATGAACTAGAAAGCAACTCCCCTTTCTTATTTACTCTCCCTGTACAGTGGCATAAACATTTGACTTCAATAAAAATGCAAGTGATGCAAAAGAACGTCGGCTCAGGGCTCCTCCAAGGAGAGGAACAGTTCCCTTTAAAGGAGCCTCCTATTTAGCTGGAGGCCATTTAAAAAATAAAACTCAAAAATAAATATGGGCACTGAGGAACTATTAGGGAAGAGAAAGGATGGATTAGTCAGTCAGATGAATGAAAACGCTCTCAAAAGATTTTAACAAAGTACCTTGCACGGAATGACATAGTTTAAGGAGCATTCAGAAGGAATGAAACCACACCATCCCAAGTAGGGAATTGCACCAGTTCAGAAAGCCTAATTAAAGAACCTTTCACAGAACAGACCAGCAAACTCCTGCATGATCTTAAATCACTGCCTGAGACTGCACCCAGTACCATTTGTATAAAATAAACCAGTTCAGCTGCTCAGGGCCGTATTCCATTATTCAGAAAGAACAGCATATATTCCATAAAGAAATTGGACAGCTTCAAATGACCAAGAAGTTGAATTCTCAGATTTATGGTCTTTCATATGTCCACAACCTGCTGGTGGCTATGTCCATTAGCCAACTATGGATCATACCACGACCATGATATAGGACTCCCCCCTGAACTCCAAGCTTTACATTTACCCATATAGATCACAGACACTGGTTTTTCCAAATGAGGAAATGTCAGTTTAGTTATTATAATATCTTTATACAGGAGAAAAGAGAGAAAAAAGGACTTCATTTTACTCTTTTGTGCATCCAGGAAGTACTTCCAGTTGACAGCAGCAGTTAATAACAGTACAGCCACAAACAGGAAACTAAAATCTGGATTTTATTTTTGCAGACAGTAAGAAGTAACATTACACACTTGGATTTATATCTTATTTTCTCATATTTCCTCGTAACATGTACATAGGGCTACAGGCACAGACTTATAACAATCTAAGTATCCTAATAAAATTTGAAAAAGCTAAATCTTTAAAAACAGAGACTCTAGAACGACTATGACAGTTTATTGATGGACTGGAAGTACCTCCATTCAGTGGCATTATTCTAAAAATAACATTAAAACCCAAAGTCTTTCTACATGAAAATAAAACAAAAAGTTTCTCTACTCACCAATGGCTCCCCACACCCAACACAGATAAACACCTTCCACCTCAGAACCCTGGACTATGTTGATATAAGACTTTGGTAGAAAGAAAAACATCTAAAGGAACGAGGGAAGGGAAATTTTGTATTTTTACTGCTGTTCCATCACACAGAGTCAGCATTTCTGGAACCCTGACTTCGCCAGAGAAAAAACTTCCTTTGGAAAAGCTGATTTTGCAGAGTGAAATTCCAAGGGCCCTGAACTGGAGAGACAGGAACATCAGATGTCACTGCTTCAAAGCAGGCAGCTTATGAGGAGTTTTGAATATCTGAAGCACAATTCAGGCCTTATCATGGTTCAGAACAAAAGCAGAGCTATGAAAAAGAGTCTTCGAGTAAAATATTACCCTAAAGTTCCCAGACACTCATTACTGAATTTTAAAATATCTTTCAGACATATATGCTGATAACAGAAAACACCAAACCCAAGCTGAGTCGAACACCCTGAGTTCCTGGAGTTCAACAGGATGGGAAGCTCACAATATCCAAAATTAATCTCCATCAAAGAGCAGGACCATCTACCAAACATTTCTCAGTAATACAAAGACTGCAAAAGCAGTCTCCTTACCCAGGCTCTTGAAAAATTGCCAAAAATCAGCAAGCAAAACAGGCAATTTCAGGCTCTCAGGTCAATCGACAGTTTGCCAGTCACGCTGCTGAACTCTTGTCAGAATGATCAACCTCCCACCCAAGGACAAGCACCCATCCCATAACAATATTGCAGCTTAAACTTTTCAGTCGTAACTCCAAAAAAATCATCTTGCCTGATTCACAAAGAAACTCCCTGCTCTTTTCAGAGGAAAATACCAACATCTGAAATTTCCTTTTAAGAAAAGAAGGAATTGTGACAGGAAAGGTCAAAACACTGAAACATTCAGGGGAAAAAAAAAAAAAAGTACATTCTTATTAAATTAGAAATTTGGTTCAGAAACCTGAGGCTGAGCAGAGAGGAGGTGGAAGATGAAATCCAAAGGTCAGTTTTATGCTTATCTCTAATGACAACTTGGGAGTGTGTCTGTGTGAACTGAGTCATGTTAAACATCCCAGCTGTTACCTGCACATCACTTTGCTCTCACTGTAGGCAGTGCTCTAGTTCTGGTTCTCTTTCCTCCCTCTTGGGCTGGCAACTGCTGTTTCATGTTTAGCACATAAACACTGCTGTCAAGATTTCCACATTTCCATCGTGCTTTGCCCAAGGTGCCTCTGCATCAGCTGAACGTTACAGTCGAGGTCCCACACCCCAACAGGCATCTCAAGCAAAGAAGGAACTGACAGACACAACAGCAGCTTTTTTCCATCATATTGGTTGTCAGAATTTTATACAAACAGAATTTTACACAAACATTTAGGATTTTGTGGTGCGTAATTTCTTATTTCTTTGTGAATTCAAGCAAGCAAGGATCATGTCTGTCTGGAAATAAAGTCCTGCTAAATAAATAATACTGAAAGCAAAATAAATGAGATATTTATAAATATTGTAACTGAAGTCACCCACTCAGTATCTAGGTAATGGAGAGGAATACAGCTCTAGCAAGTGCCTAAAAATGTTTTGGTGCATCAGTAAAACATTAAGAGAATGATGGGACTATAATTGGAGAATAAAATATCACGCAAATGTAAAGCTCTCCTACAATCTTTTTCAATAAAATCACGGGGGGGGGGGGGAGGAAGGAAAAAAAAACCCTAAGCTGCAGCTATTTTATTCCCATAACAGTGTCATTCTGAACTGTGAAGGAATTCCTGCAGAGGACAGCAGTAATATGCTCACCAGCAATTCCTCCTGCATCCTGCCATTAGGAAAGCACTGGGAAACAGAGCAATCCAGGAAAGTTACTGTACCCACGGGAGGCAACATCCCTTAGGGAACTCAAAGTTATCTGAAGGCAGGATTAGCACACCCTCTGACACGCTGGGAAAGGCTAAGGTGCCTGTGACATGTGTATCCACACGCTGGCAAACACTCCTATCCCTCACCAAACACAGGAGTGGCATCAGCAGCTCTTCACATCTTTGCTGGGAGCACAGAAATCAGCCAGGCTGACCTCACTGCAATATCTGAATGCAAATCACCACAGCAGAACTCCAACAATTCACGCTCTGCCACTGCTTTAACATCTTCTGTTGTGTTTCTCAACAATACCTGTGCCACAACGGAGCTTACAGATCCAAACTGAGGAGTTGTATGTACAGATACATATTCATCTAGCTTGGTAAATTGAAATCAAACCAAATAAATGGCAGAGGGAGATACCTGTGCACTTCCCTGTTCATTACACTGATCACTGATGCACAAAGGGAATAATTCTCACCGAGAAAATTAACAACTTCAACATTAAGACAAACAACAAAACAAGTGCCCAAAAACTTCAGAGGTTACAATTACCTTTGAATACAAACCCCAAACAAGCCCATCTCCCCTTTCTCATTCCCAGGAAACCATGATCAACAATGATTTGTCATACAACTCGCCAGAGACCCCTCCAACCTCTCACTCTTCCAGCATTAGCCAACCACAGCCTCTATGGAGGTATAACACACCCACTTTTAAGCAAATCAAGGGATTTATCTAAAAAGAAGACTCCTGTTTTAAGAAAGCAAGGCCAGCATTATTCACTGAAGATGGGAAAAAAACCCTCAACCTAGTCTGAGCATCAAAGTCAGCTTTATAAGCAGCAACACAATGCCTTAAATTAAAAATGCAGACTTTTGACTTATCAGTTCACATTAAAGGAGAAGATCCACACAGGGTGATGAAAGGCAAAGTCTGGACCCAGCAGGAGGATGCTGCAATAAATATTACACCTTCACGATCTCCAGACAGTCATGCCTGTGAGCACACACACTCCAGATCCCAGGAGGAACAGAAGGATCCAGTGCTGCACTTCAGACATTCTGCACAACAACACTGAAAACCACGAGCTGTCTGCTGCGTGTTTTGGGGGAAAGCTGTGCGTTCAGAGCGTCTCAGCCTCTCACTCAGGCAGCTGGCCCACTGCAGGACTCGCCAGGTGCTCTGTGTCCCAGTGTCAGAGCAGTGGAAAGCCTGTTATCCAAAGAGTCTCGCTTTATTACATAACTGCAAGAGTTACGTAATTCTATCTCACACTAAAAAACAGTTCTACAAAACATGTTCAACTACAGCATGGGAAAAATCAAAGCAATGCCACGCTAAACGCTCGAGTCCACGACCTCCAAATTCTGCCCAGCCAGATTCGCTGGATTTGAGACCTAAACTTAAGCACAGGGGAGATTCTGGGCTTTTCTTTAAAAGGTGGTTGTGCTCAGCTCTGTTACTGTTACTAACAGAGCTGTTAACTACAGGTCTGCTATTCCCCACAATCCCTTCTTCTAGCTGATGTGCTCAGTGGGGAAACAAAACCTAAGTTTCCTCTCCTGAGCTGTTCACTCCAGCCAAAAATGCACCCCAGTGGCTCACGAGTCAGGCTGGCATGGTAGGCTGGCACAGAGATGAAGATAAAAGGTCTTTCCCTCCCTCCAGACCAAGAGGACCAACATTTGAGGCTCATTATTAATCATTCTTTGAAGGACAGACTGCTTAAATGTCAATGCTTTAATCAGGCACAAAAAGATTACAAAGACAGAATCCCTTAAAGCAGTTATTTTTGTTCTATTTGTCAGGAATTCGCTACACTCTTGACATGCTAGAAGCTAACCCATAATTAGCAGAGCTAAGGAACCTCGAGAAACCAGACGTGGAATGCTAACTAATTTGTGCATGCTTCCCTGAACCCAGGGTATTTCCAAAATACTGTACTGAAATCATCAAAAGAGGAAGAAGGGTGTATCAGAGTTACATCAAACAAAGGAAAACCCTCTGTATTTTAGGCCTGAGGCCATTGAAACAAGAAGACCTCCTAGTTTTAGAAACAGCTCGGCAATACCAGTGCGACCAGAACTCTTTTATGGAAAGGTCAGGCCTCTGACAAGGAAGGGCATCAGAGCTCTGGACAGCCTTTATCAAGCTGTTCTCAGTACACTCCTCAATGGGAACTCAGTTTTGCGTGTGCTTGGCAGAGCAGGGAGAAACCCTGAAACCTGGAGGTGCACCCAGAATTATAGAAAAATTCCTCTCTGAAGCTTCTGTAAAAAAAAAGTTGGGGTATACTACCTGAAGAGATTTGCTTTTGAAAATTATTAACTTTTAAATGACTTTTTCTTTAATTCACTACAGTGTTTTGCAGCTTTAATACTATGAGGAATTTAACACCTACACATCTTGACTGCTTGCCCTCCACCCTTTGAAGTTTTAGACAACAAAAGGAGAAATGTATTTTTTTGCCATTTGGCAACTTTTCTGAATGCCAAGTGTACTTGCAGTTCTCTCCCACCTCCTTCCACACCCTTTTCTGGCCCTTTTTTACTATTCTAATATCCCCAAGGAGTTACTATTGCAAGGTCAGTAACAAGGCATCGGGTTCACCTTTTAGCTCAAATTAAGCATCTGATTACCACCTAATCAGTCCCTGAAATGAAATGTTTCAATTCTGATACTACAATAGGAAATAGCTTTGTAGAAAAATATTACATTAAATATTCAAATTTTAATTCAGCAGTGAAAACTCTTAGTTAAATTATCACTCCACAGATGAAACTAAGCGCATGACCCCACTGCATGGGGAAAAGTGAGTACTGAAGGAAATAAGTTCCAGTAAAGAATTCCAGGCCAGGATTTCACCATAACTTCTGGTTTCACTCTCAGGACTGTCACAGCTGTCATTAAAATGAAAAAAAACACACAGTTTTTCAGGAACAGTAGAAGCAAGGAGAGGAAAAGTAATCTTGGAGCAACAACACTTCACGCACCCCTTGGAAGATCACTGGGAACAGCCACCCTGATATGCTCTGACTCCACTCGCTCCTCCAGCAAGGTCTGCACGCAGCAGAAGTCTTATTACCTCCTGAAAAGAACCAAACTTGATCTGGGGGAGTTACAGGTAGGAGATGAGCAGGCTGGGTACAGACAGGAGGCACTGCAGGCACCTCCTGCACATCTCCAGTCTGTCGTGGAGCACTGAGTGTTTGTGACAGCAAAGCTCAGAAACTGGAGTTAGCTTAAAGGAAACCTCCTGTAAGCTAAATTTACCCATCATCATAGTTGGGAGAACTACGCCTCAAAACATCTGATCGATACCAGTGCATGACCTACTCTGCACAGTCACATCTGTCGAGCCCTAAATCCCGCATTTAGGGTGAAGATTATCATGAAATGAACTGCTGTGATCTCTGCTTTTTAGTGACTGTGACTCTGGCCACCAGCCTGAAAAATGTCTGTAAATACTATCTGTGTAAGCTTCTAGTATGCTCTGAACCACAGTGGAAACAGGAGTTTGTTTTACAGTCACCTCTCAGACACAACAGCCTTGTTGATAACTGTATGGTCAAGCCAAAAACGCCCAGAACTACTGAGTGAATCTTCTAAAGAGCTTCTTAGAACAACACATAAACAAAAAGAATAGGAAGGACGTGCAAGCCCATCCTGACAGACCCCTGAAAGCCTGAGGTACAGAGACAGGGGTTGCACGCCAAGCACCCCAAGGCAGATGCACAACAGCATCAAACACTGAACTTCCTGAACAAGAGGAAGGGGAGGGAAGGGCGAGAGACTTGGAGAAGTCTCCAAGGATAATTTCATAGGGAGATTTGGAACACTCAGAACTCGATGTATTCTGGAGATATTTGGTTAAATATTCTTACCTACACTCAGACCAGATTCTCAGATTCCTTTAACCAACAACTAGCACTGAACCAAGAGGGTTCTGAGCTGGAGGGTCCCTCTGTTTTGGGATTGTAACAGCAGGAGAAGCTTAAAAGGGAAAACAAAAAAGCAATAAAAGGATATCAAACCACACCTGGTAACTGGGGCTTCAGACAAAGCTGTTCCTACACACACCAAACTCTGGACACGTTAAAGCATGACACGAAATTCTTCTCCCAGGTAATAAGTGACAGGATGACAGAAAATGACCTCAAGCTGCTCCAGGGAAGGTTTAGGTTGGACATTAGGAAAATTTTTTTCATAGAAAGGGTTGTCAAGCATTGGAACAGACTGCTCAGGGCAGTGGAGGAGTCACCATTCCTTGAAGTGTTCAAGAAAAGTGCAGATATGGCACCTGGGGACATGTTTTAATGATGACCATGGTGGTGGGGCTGGGTTGATGGTTAGACTTGATGATCTCAGAGGTCTTTTCCTACCTAATGAATCTGTGATTGTATGAAATTACTCAAGAGCACTTCTTTTAGGTTAAGGACAACTCTTCCAGAGGGAAGACACTGCTCCCTGCCATCGCTGACTATGGAAAATTCCTGCCCCAGATCCAGGAGCAGAATTCCTGCAAGCACCCTCTGATCTAGGGAGCTCTGCAGCAGCACCACCACCACCTTCTCCTTGCCTCCCACACAAGATTCATACCTGTAAGAGTGCCTTAGAATGTGATTTCCTTTAATATCCTTACTGTTAGCATATCTTTGAGAAAAGATACCTAAAAAATCATATACAAAAGGTGTGCAGTAGACACCCACACACAGAGGCACGAACCATCCTAGAAAGCAGCAAACTGACACACAAATTATTACAAAGCCAAAACGTTCTGTTACTGCTTTTGCTGTGGCCCTACTTCCTTCAGTGGACCTCAACCAGCAGAGGCAAGTTAGATTAGGCAATAGCCTCTGACGTTTTTGTGCAACTACACACAGGAGAGAGACTGCACGTTCATTACACTTAATTAGGGTGTTCAGATACAACAATTCCACCGAGATTCAGACAGAAGAAATGCTGGAAGCCACCAGACCAGGCAGCACACAGCTGTGCTCATCAGTTCCATTACTTCTTGGGGTGGTCCCACGCAGGGCCAGGAGTTGGACTCAATGATCCTTGGGGGTCCCTTTCCAACTCGGGATATTTTCTGATTCTGATGCGATTCCTCAAGCTCACCGCGGCCCAGACTTGTGGCTCTGTCTCAGCCAGACCCAACTGCACTCTTTTCTTCAGGTAAGCTGGACTAGAACTGGGAGGCAGGTGTGCCACGTTTCAAAAGGCTGAGCCAGAGTCTGAAGATCTCCACTCACTTCCATCCCGTAACAGAACCACATTCCTGCTCACCGCTCCACTTTAACGAGTCGGAGTTGGAAATTACATCCAGGAGACAAACAAGGATGGTGGAACAGCTTTTCACCTTCCCGTGTGTGACTCAGTGACTCACCACACACAAACCCTGAACTTTCTGCAAACAATGCCAGTACACAGGAGCCATTGTCCCATGGTTATTACTGCCCTGTACTTTCATCTTCTCTTTAATTCCTCGGGGTGGTTTGGAGGAGCAGCTCCAAGAGGCCACTGAAACAAAAAGGTCTGTCCCAAAAACCCAGGTCTGTCCACACCAGAGAAAGCAGCAGCAATGCAGTCCCAAGGACCCTTCACAGACCCAGAGTTAAAGGAGATATTTCAGACCCCGAACAGTTTTAACTGGTGACCAGCTGTAACACCACCACACCAAGGCAACCACCGGGACATTTCCAGGAGTAAAGTCCATGACTTTACACCATAAAGACATGACAGACACTCTTTTCTTTTTTTTTTAAATCCTAAAAAACCTCACCCACTTCAAAAATTCAGGCTATTTTCTCTACTTGTTTTAATATTACATTTTTTGAACGAGGAAACTTTGTTAGACAGACTCTAAATTTAAGAAAAATCTATTTGCCAATGTTACTTCAAAAAAAGGTAAGGAAATGTACTCAAAGCTAAAACAGTGCCCTGAAACCTGATTTATTTCCTTGGAACCATGAATCTATATTTGACTGAAGTCAATAGGCTCTAATTGTTAAGAAAGCTGGAAAAAATATTTATTTCTGAGAACCACTAGCAAAGTTTCCTTGCAGGTATTCCAGCCAGACAACAGCTGCAGAACAGCCAAACCAGAGCCCTCCTCTGTGAACACAGTACCTTGTCCAAGGCTCAACATAATGTTATTTGTGTCTCTGAGACATAAATAATCCACAGACTAATATGAGCAACACCTTCAAGCTCGCTGCTGAAAGCACAACAAAAACAAATGCAAAAAAATGTTCAAAACCAAACAAAACCCCTTCCTAAGACAGACACTGAAGCCCTTAGAGCTCAGTATTTACATATATTAACATTTGTTAAAAACTGGCAAACGCTCCAATATTGTATTTCGGTTCATTTGAAACAACAGATGGATTTTATTTTTTACGTCCAACTAATTTAGGGCTGATTTCAGCTTCAGAAAGTGTGTTGTTCTTAAGGTTCCAAGTAGTGATAATCTGAGTTATTTGTATACTGACACATGCCAGGTTGTTGAGTACTTCTGGCCAAGAATTCGACTGCGTGTCACGAGCGTGGAGCTGCGGCCACATGGCAGTGAAAACATAAAATAACCAAACAGCCCCGGGTTTAAGTAAAACTTTGTGAATTCAAAGCCAATCCTGTGATCAGCCACAGGATTAATTACGCAAATGGAGGTTAATTTGAATTATCCAGAAGAGAGATTTGACCCTGCCCGGTCTCAAGGAGGGGGACAATCACTTTTACCTGCGCTGGTTTCCCAGGGATGTTTAGGAACTGACTGATTCCTGCCAACGTGCACCAGCTGGTGCCTGTTTGAACCCTGGCCATGAGATACTGAGAGGTGCCTGTCAAAGAACATCACCCTCGATCCCCTCCAAACACAAGGAGCAAACACAAAGTTCATGGTTGTGGATTATGGAGCAGCATTTGCTGAGGTAATACAAGAGTTTGCACGCTTGGCTCTTTTTATTACAGGAAAACCACAGGTCTAATTGAGATGAAGACTCATGATATTACACTGTATTAAGAAATAGAATAATAAGAGACAACTACCCACCCAAAGCACAAGAGAAACTAGAGGAAAATCCAGGGCACTGGAAACTCCAAAACTCCTCAAGCTGGCAGCTTAAGAGACGCAGTTTTCCCAAAGCGCCGGGGCTGGTCGGACAATCCTTCAGGACTGTCAACGCTGTATTTATCATGAGCTTAAATTCATTAATTTAATGAGCAGCTGGGAAAAAAAAAATGTGGCTTTGTTTTACCTTCAGCTGAAAGTTATGTGGCAGGGAAGTACAGGAAGAAGAGAGGAGGTTTATTTCTGTTTCATTAAAAGCAGTAAGAATTTCAGGACCTGCTTCATTAACAAAGAAACTGGATTCTACTTGTGAATAAGACTCAGTCTTAAGAGCTGTCAGCCACCAAATATGATATTCAACGTGCCACTCCTCAGGTACCTCTGTTCTGAACTTTGATTTTACTACATGGCTATAAAAAAAGCTTTACAACACGTGTTACTTAAGGAGACTGAGATTTAAGAAAATCTCACAATTCTAGGTCTTTTCTAGTCTTAACAAGATGCTCATGGAATATGGTGTCAGTGGAGGAGTACATGCACTCTAAAGCTGCAGTTACTCAACATTTTTGCCAATGAAACAATTGATTTTTGTGCATTTCATTTTTCAATCTTACTGAACAAAAATAAAACTATGGACTTCACAGAACTGCTTATAAATTATTCATAATTATATTATAAGGTTCCATGTTTTCCTAACTGTAAATAATAATTGTTGTCCTATGAGTACAGAAGGGCCCACAAGGACCCAGGAAGGAATTTAGTAGCAGTAAATTGCAGGCATGTCAAGTACTGTTTGTATCACTTTGGTTATCACCAGTGATAACCAGGATTTCCATTCTGAAGGTCTCTTCCAGCCTCCAAGCAGGAACACGTCAGGACCAGCCCCAGTCTCTGTCAGGTAAGGGATCAGAGTTGCTCAGAGCATCTTTGATATCTGGGGAGGTTCTCTGGCAAAGGTCCCAAAGCACAGACACAGAACAGTCTCAAGGATTTTACACCAGGTGGCTGCTGCTCATCTTCACCTGGAGCTCCAGAACTGTCACTGGCACGACAAAGGGTCACCTGTAAAGATCCCTGACCAAAAAATGGGACTGCAATTGCAAGGCAGAGGTTGGGTAGCAGACAGTCAGGGCAGGAGTCAGGTTTCTATCACTGCTCTGTCCCTGTTTTTAAGGCCAACATATCAAGAGTAAGGTATTTTTATTAAACACAAACCAGCATCTGCAACTTCATTTAACACAAATTTCTTTTTGGCTTATGGTAACTGCAGGCACCTCCATTTCTGTAGTGAGTCTACAGTTCCAGTTCTGTTCAGTGACTATCCCAAACCAACACCCTTGTTACATCAACGCTCCTCAGAGCTCACTGCAAACTGCAGAAACAATGGATTTTAGCAACGGCTGATCCCACTTCACCTACTGAGTTTTCAGAAAATTATTAAAAGGATGAAAAAACCCACTTCAAAATACCAGTTATTTCTGGAAACAAGAAGCAGATGTTCTCCTCTGTTTGGCTCAGCTGTGCTACAGTACAAATCTGCCTTTGTTATGCTGTCAGCAATAATTTATTTTATTTATTACAGCCATTTTATAATGCCCATCAATGAACTATTTGTGCATGATTTACATCCATGCAGATCCATTTCTCTATAGTTAAGCCATCAAAAAGCATCACATACACACTCCAAACAGCAGACCCTGTTATGACACAATTCTGCAAATTAGGTTTTTCCTCTTCCCACTGTATTAATAAAAAGGGAACAGGAAGAGAAGAAGGGCAGTTAGCATTGCCAAATAAAGTTGAATTATCATTAATCAAGAATTACTGCAACAAGACAAAGTTAGGAAAATACAAGAGCTCAGAGCATAAAAATAAACTCCAACTCTTTTGAAGTCAAATAAAGGCAAAGCTTTCTGAACCACGGAGAGTAAACACTGTCTAGAACAAAGTCATGAAGAACTGAAAGAGACTAAACTGGGGAAAGGATCCATCAGAAATGGAAGAGAGCATGCTCAGGGGAGGGGAGGGGAGGAGAGGAGAAAGGAGCACAATCATTTGCTGTTTGGCCCTATCAGCCACCGAGCCCTTATCTGTGGCAGGCGTTAAACCACTCCCCAAAAGACCAACATCAGAGCCTTTGTATGGATCTGATAAGGAATTCTGGGCCCCCCCAAAAATTAATCCTTTAATGAGAATGCACACATGGTGGCATGACCATTCATCCTTCCCTCCTACTGCTCTGAACAAAAGATTTTCTTCTATTTCCTATTTCATTCTATTTCCTTCTATTTCTTCTAATATTCCCAAGTCACTAATTTAATATCCCCACCTGTGGCACAAGAAACAGCTAAAACACTGCACAGTAAAGGCCATATTCCCAACCTGCAAGAACTGGAGGATCTGCATGTACGAACACTCACAGATTTACCACCACGCACACATCTGCATAACCCTGGGAGACAAATGCAGGTATTAAAATATTCAACGAGTGTATGAAATCCTATAGTTTAAATATAGGTAGAACTTTTTTTACAGTGATTAAGGATCCAATTACTGCCAAGATTTCCTCTCTCTGACAAGACAGAAGGGGGTGATTTGTTAGGATAATCTGTTATCCAAACTAACATCTGAGAGAAGCCTCACAAATTCTGCACTTTCAGGCTGTACCTGAAAGACAGATTTATCCCCAGAGTCAGCACAGGGTCACAGTCCATCCCAGAACCAACAAGTCAGACATCTGTGGGACTCACTCAAATCCCACAGCAGCATCTGCCACATCCACGGACACCAGTCCACCAGGAAACACTCAGAAAGCCTTTCCAACAGAAGAGTCACTGGCACCACATATCTACAGTGTGGCCCTACAACGATGCACCAGGGCAGAGGAAAGGCATCAAAACCCTGAGTGGCTCTAAAGAAAGTTTCTGAACGGAGTAACACAACAATTACATAAAAATGCACACATCATTTTAAATGTTTGCTACAATCTCCACAGGTTCATCAAAATAACCCCCCCCCAAATAGATTAAAGATTATAACACAAGAAGTATCTGCCAAAAAAAAAAAAAAATCAAGTGTGTACATGCCTAATATGCATAACTTATACACTTTAACAATTAGCAAACACTGGAATGTTACCACAACACTGAAAACTTGCCCTAACAGAGATTTTTTTTTCCAAACAAAAATATTCGTAGCATCAACAGATAAAACCTTTGCTTGAGCAAGTCATTGAGATAATTTTCAAAATAAGTAAATTACAAAAATAACTGAACGCATCCCTGCTTAGTTTCGTAGTTCTTAGAAATTTAAACACTTCGCCAAGAAAAAGACCTAAAATCAAAATCATATAGATAATTGTACTACTCGTAAGCAAAGTCTGGCCTGTGGAGTGTTTGTCTGTATTTTTCCAGACTCTGCACAGATGACAGGAATGAAGCACCAGACCACGCTACTAATCAGCACAGCCCCAACCCTGTAATTTGTAGTAAATACCCAGGTAAACTGCTCGTATAAACTGCAGGATCAGAAGTGGAGGTGAGGGCAGAAGGGGACTGAAAGTGATTGAAAGTCATGCGGACAAGCAGCTTTGGCTTATCACAAAATGCCACTCGTGGCTCGGGGAATTCGGGGGTTCCTGCACAAAAACGCAGTCCAAGGGCACCAGCAGCTGATTCCGTGTGGGAGGAGCTGATGACACCTTCCCACGAGAGTAGGAGGGCAGAAATGAAGCCACACTTTGTGTCTGTGTACAGAGTGGATACTTCAGGACAGGAGTCACCAGATTGTACATCCTGTGCAGGGACGCCCGAAATTTGGGTCTGCCCCGACGGCTGCGCTAAAAGGTTTCGACTTCCCTGCCCCGAGTCTTGCAGCCTACACAGGGAAGAGGGGACAAGCCAGGATGCTGAGCACGATTGTAAATGAGTGAGTGAATGAATAACACTGCAGATGCTTGAGGAATCTGCGGGTGTGACTGTGACAGGGGGTTGGATTTTTTGCTTTGTATCTGAGCAGGCAGCACTGACCCAGGCCGGGGACCCCCAGGTCCACCCTGCCATCCAAACAGGGAAGGGCTTGTCCTTCTAAATGTATACAAACAAAAGTACCCCGAGAAAACAAAAGTGATTTGACTGCAATTATCCACTCAGCAACAGGCAGCAAGAACAGAGGACCCAATCCTGCCAAGTTTTAAGTACATGTTTAACTTTAATCACGAGTAGTCTCGCTGTGCGGTGTCTCTCAAAGCCTGCCAAAAAGGGGCCAGATTAACAAGGGAATTAAGACTATTTTTTTTTAAAAAAAATCATTTTGGAAGTGCTATTAGTTAGACTAGCAAAGATTGGATTCTTTTTTTTTTTTCCACGATTAAGATACCTTGGCAAATTCAAACCTGCACACAAGCCTGATGTCAGCCTCAATGGGAACCTATACAGACCCACACGGAACCCCAGGCAGCTGGACATGGTGACATCTGTCAGTTTAATCAGGTTAAGCAAAATAATTATTTTAAAGCAGTTCTAGCCATTTTTCACCAAAATATGCGGACAACCTTAAAGAATTCCATGACAGCTGCTGGGTGGAAAATTGGGGATGCCTAAAAATAAATAAAAAAAAAAGAACAACCAACCCTACACAGCCACAGATGTTGGTACAGTGAGTGGGGAGAGGTTTTGGGCCAGGCCAGATTACCTGTTCCCCAAAGTCCAAGCCATGACGAGCCAGCAGGGAATGCCAGCTCATGAATGACACTTCTGTGATGAACCCAGTTGCCCAACACTGCAAACCACACTGGCAAAGGAATTTTGCTAACTGGAGACTCCAGCTGAAGAGGAAGAAAGAAAGGTCTGAAGCAAGAGGGGGGTTCTAAAAATAAGGGGGGAAGAACGAACAGAGAGTCTGCCTCATCATTAATTTAGAGACACAGGGAGGAATGTGTGGGATATCCCAAGGCCAGTAAACACTGGGACTGAACATCTGTATTTCACTCACGAGGCTGACTTGCCAGGGAACGGGGGACTCTGTCCTGGTAGGACGCACTCCAGAGCAGCTCTCCCTGAGTCGCCCTTTCATATTTAACTTATAAGGAAGGCCAGGCAGGACATTCTGCTCTCCATGAAGTACCAAGGGAGAACAGATGTTTCCCAGTCTCCAAGGGACAAACTCAAGAGTGTATATCAGTTCATACCACTAATTCTTGAGCACTTAAAAAAAAAAAAAAAAAAAATCACAGCAAGGGAAACAAATAAAGGAAGGCAAAGGGTAAGTAAGCAAACAAACTCCAATCAGCCCTTCAGTAAATGCAAATGCTATCAAATGTATTTCATTATTAAGTTAATGCTCCATGGCATTACCATTCCCAAAAATACATGGCTGATTACAGACTAGCTTGTGGGGAAGGGACAGGGCAGGCAGTTAATTGGAAAGTGCATTTTATTGTAGCTTACCAGCCTCGCACATTTCTACACTCCCACTCACTGCAGAAACACCTTTATGAAGTCTGCGCAGCATAATTAGTTTGGTTTTGTTTAAATCTGCATCACCGCGGAGGTTAAGCAAAGCCTCTCAGCTCCCTAAACTTTTTTTTTTTTCCCCAGAAGTTTTGCATCACTGAAATATGCATCATTTCACTTTCCGCCGATCTACTTCTCGTTCTTCTCCCCCTCCCTGCGGCCGGCCTGGACCAGCCCGGAGAGCGCCCCGTGCCCGCGCCCGGGGCGTTCCGAGCGCGCCGGCCCCGGCAGCTCCGGCCCGGGGGGAGCGGCGAGCCAGGAGCGGCGCTGGGCGCGGTGTGAGCACACGGGCACCCCGGCACGGAAAGCGACCGGACAGACAGGGGGAGGGAGCGGGGCCGCCTCACCTCGGGGGTGCGCTCGGCGGGCTTCTTGCGCAGCGCCTGTTTGATCCTGGGCTCCAGCGGGGCGCTCATCCTCCCGCGGCGCTCGGGGAGCGGAGCGGGGCGGCTCGGCGGGGCCGGGCAGGGCCGGGCCGGGCGCGGTGCCCGCCGCGGTGCCGGCGCTCGGGGGCTCTCGGCGGGGCTCAGCGGCGCCGGCGGCGCTCGGGGCGGGCGGCGGCGGCGGCGGCTCCCGCGGTGCCGGGACCGGCCCCGCTCCCCATCGCGCCCCGCGCCAACTTAACCGGCCCGAGCGGGACTCCCCGCGCGGCCCCCGCGGCTCCGCCCTCCGCGCCCGCACAAAGCCGCGCGGGCGGGCGGGCAGCTCCGCGGCGCGGGACGGCGGCGGGTCCCGCAGAGAGGAGCCCCCGCGGGCGGGGACGGGGAGCGCGCGCCTCCGCTCGAGCCGCCGGTGCCGCCCGGACCGCCCGGAGCCCGCCGCCCCGCTCAGCCCGCCCGCATCCCCCAGACCCGGAAAAGCGCGAGCGCGGGCGCCGCAACCCGAGAATCAGCGACAGGGGCGAGGGGCGGGGCGGGGCGGAGGGCGGGGCCAGCCCGAGCACCGCCCCCCGGGGCCGGTGGGGGCGGGGCCGGCGCTGAGCGAAGGCTCGCGAGGCTCGGGCGGGGCCCGGCGCGTGCGCGCTGAGGTAGCCCCGCCCCCTCGCCGTGTGGGTGCCGGGGGGTTCGAGTTTCTCCCGGGATCGTCTTTTGTGCCGCCTCTGCCGCCCAAATAAAGCGTTTTCTGCGTTCCTCGACACTCGAAATAAAGCATTTTCTGCGTTAGGTGCAGGGCTCGCTGTCCCGCCATGGCACCGCTGCCCCTGTGCTTTGCTGCCTGCCCAGCTTTTCCTGCCGGTGCAGTCCGCAGCACATCGCCCTCCCTCATTCCTGAGCTGCTCCTGTGGCTGAGGGAGCGACCCCATCCCCGCCCTGAGGCCTCGGCACGGGGGTGGAAAGGCCGAACCGCCCGTGAATTAGGAGCTCTTGATATTAAAATATGAAGAAGCTCTTTATAATAAAGACGAAGAAGCTGCTGGCACAGCTCGGGAGCGCTGTGGGGGCTTACAAAGTTCTCCCAAGCCCCGCGGCCCCAGCACCGACGGCCCCTCAGCACACCGTGTATCCAACACGCCTCGGGAGATTTCCTTCCTACCCCAATCCAATCCTGGAGATGTAGGAGATCAAAGCTACCCGGCACACAACTTGTGTTTGTCTTTTTTGTTTTTTTTTTTTTTCCTCTTTCCTTCCTAATAAACAAGACTGTTTTTGTTTCTCTCCCTTCTCCAGCCATCCCTTCCCATTCTCTTCACCACTTGCCCTTTATGGCACAATCGTCTTTGTTGTGCTCAAGGACTTTATTGTCCATTCCAAGTTGTTTTATAATAATATTTCCAGTGTTTTCTTCAAAGAAAAAGCTGAGGAAATATGACATTTCCTCCGCTGTAGACTGTGCTGGGCTGTGCCTGGTACCATTGCAGGCACAACAACAGCAGGATGGACAGCCTGGCTCTTAAAAGCATCACTCACCATCACACAATTACCCTGCAACCACGAGAGAGAACATAAGATGCTCTCAAAAATGAGTTGGTTTCAGTCCCATAAAGTCCAGCTCGAAGCTCATTTTCTTTTTTTTTCCCCCCTTCATTTTGAACTTCCGTAGTAAAAGTAGCGTTTCCAAATATCACGTCTATTATCGTTCCAAAGGTCAGAAGTTTGTGCTAGTTATTTGGCAGAACACGTTATCCTTTTTCAATTTTAGTACATAAAATATTATTTCCACTAGTGTGGGAATCTTCAGAGATTCTCTGCCAGAAAACCAAATGGAAAAGATGGAGATAAAGCGTTATCCTGAATAACTGAGGCAAAGCAAGAAGAAAAGAACTGAAGCATGAATCCTTCGTTATTACGATCTTTTTTTCTTTTTCTTTTTTTTTTTTAACCAAGATGTAACAGCAAATCAAGTAATTTTTTTGTATAAGCTCAGTTTATATTTAAAGATAATGTGAAAAACTAGTCAATACTCCCCAGGTGGAGGTGGCTGGAAAAAAAATTAATGAAAGACTAGGAAAACACCCCAGATTTTGCTGATCTGTGTGCTGTCACAGTTCTCATGGATCTGTAAAAATTTAAGCCCTGTTCTTGGTTTTTAGAAGGGAACTCATTCTACCACCTATTCCAGCTGCTCAGCATTCTTACAACGAACAGAACGCTGAGGTGGACACACAAAATATGGGAATAAAGCTAGTAGTCTAAAAATTGCTTCTACTTTTGCACCCAGATTCTCCTGTTTATTGTACACCAGCCTACAGGCACGGAGCAGGACAGGAACCAGAGGTATTCCATGGGAATCAAAGCTGCCATTCCAACTTAATTGCTTGGCACAACTGACCCGTGAAACACGACTTTCCTCACTCCAAAAATACCCCAATTTGGGTAGGCAATGGCTCTAATAGCTGCCATTACTCCCGGGGTTATTTTAGCTGTCGGGTTTTTTTTCCCAAATATCTGGAGAACAATGGAAACGAGTGTCATGATCCCAAGTGCTCGCTGGTGTTGCAGCCGACATCTCCCAGCGGTAAAGCCGAGGTAGTTAAACACAATTAAGAGGCTTTCACAAGTGAGTAATTTTGGGGCTGGGATTGAAGGATGTGGCCAAGCAGGATGCTGATTGTCCATGCAGAGGGGGAAATTTGCTTCCCTTTTGTCTGGATTGTATCACTTTGCCTTATCACACAGTTTTTTTAATGGAAAACTAACAGTATCTGTAGGCTCACACAGAAGAATCAAAGGTGCTTTGCTATTATTATGGGTGAGTTTCAGTCTCAGGAGATTAAATGTTTCTGCTTCAGACATCCGTGAATTTGGGAAGACCGGCTGAGTTAGGGAGTACTTCTCCTCCTCCCAGAACGTTCCCTCAATTGTTCTGGTTCACTGACACTCCCGGAGATGCCTTTTAATCTCACGCCTTGTACCACCGTGTGCACATCCCAGATTCCTCAGGGTAAAACTCAGCTTCCTCACCTCTCCCACCGGGAAAGATTCATAATCAACAGGCACCGAAATGTTTTTAACTTGTATTTTTAGGATTCTATGTATTTCTCATCCTGTGAGTTTTATTACAGCCTGGCAATTTCCTTCCTCTTGTTCTCCAATCTGGCTGTTGGACTATTGGTTTCTAACCTTTGAAAAAAAAATTCCCTTTGGAGATTCATGCATTTCATTGGCAACAACTACCAGCTAAGTATGTGGTTAACACACAGCAAGGAAGATACACAAATTAATTCTCTGCCTGACTAGAGGAAAACAAAATATTCTGGGATTCCCAAGGGGAAGAACCTCTTCAGACAGTTTTACCATATATGCTTACTCTGATGATGAACTTCCTGAGTAGAACATGTTTGTGATGGTTCAGTAAAAGTCTGTGAATTCGGGGAGGCAAAGGCATCACTGGGAATTTTGTGGAAGTTCACCTTTTGCAGGAAAGTTACATTTTTGCAAATGGCACAACACTGCTCAGGCTAAAACAGCATTTTGCAGCTTAAAACTTCCATTTCTGAGATTAAATATGAAATACCAAATTATTTTTGCAAAATCAAACCCCAAAATGGTCATTTTGTATTGAACTGCTAATTCTGCCCCTTTTGAGGCGAAATTCCCCCCTGTGCATATTCCCCGAGCTTCAGTGCAAAGGATAACGGTAAAAGGTGGAAAAGAAGCATCAGACTGTGAGATGTCTATCTTCCTTCTGTATCACAGTAACATTTTTAGAAACTAAACCCACATCTTTGTTCTCTCTGAATAAAGACAAGCTCAGCTTTCCTTCCATGTGCAGGTTTTTCCTGAAAGGTAAAGCCATGTGCACATAAGCTTCTTGTGACAGTTAAACAAGTACTTTCCAGCCTTTATCAACCAGACTGAAACAAACGGGCAGCCTGACACCTTTTAAACTGGAGATGCAGCACTTTGTTACATAAGTAGAGATACTCATGTTTTACTTCCAGGGGAGACTTTCCTTGCTTTTCATGTTCCCTGTCACCCAGCTGATGGTCTCTAATATGCTGAGTGCTGTTGTGAATGGACTAGGAATACAGTCAGCCTTAAGACTGAAAGGTTTTAAGATTATATTAACATGCAACGAGAGGGAATGACAAGCCCCAGCTGCTCCCTGGAGCAGCCTGAGCCATAGCTCAGCTGGAGAGAGTAACCATTTCCTATGTCTCAGCTCCCACCTGAAGGGCTCATTTCTGATCTGAGGGCAGTTTATGGGATGTCCACGGGAAAGGCTTCATGGAGGGCAGGTGCAGACTCTGAAATAGCAAATATTTTACGCTTGAGGGTGCGCAGTGTGTTGGGAACATCACACCCTGACCGTCGTGCCAGGTAATCCTCGGCCAGTCACACACAGCGGATCACTTCTGGAATCCCAGTTCCCGAGTCAGGAGCAATCTGCAAAAGGAAGCAGTGAATGGGGTTATTTGCTATTCATTTACTAAGGTGTCCACGAACACAAAGGCTGGCATTGATATGGACTGTCAGAGAGCTGCCAGTGAGGACAGTGCAAGCTGTTAGTGTTGGAAGAGCACCGGCTGTCCTGTGACACGGACATGTGTGTTCCCACCTTCCTCATTCCTCTGCCCGGTCCAGATGGGAAAAGACAGGTATGAAGAAGGACATTCCTCTCCCTTGCCACTGCTGAGTGACTTGACAGGGTCTGTCCAGGGCCTGCCACCACCCTGCTGCAGGTGCCAAGCCCTGATGAATGTGAGTGGGATGAGGAGAGAAAGGACTGCTGCCAAGCCCCTGGAGCATCCAACCTGCCCCAGGCATGGCGAAGTGCACAACAGTATCAACAGTGCCTGGTGAAACAGAGTAAGAACTGACAAAAACATTCAAAACTGTTATAAAATACCATCTAAAAACCAGCTGGTTTGCTCCAAGCCACGAGTTCTTGCCCCAAACAGATACACGCTCTGCAAAGGAGCAGCTCTGTCTGAAACGGGCTCTTTTATCAAATTTTTTGTCTGTCTGCTGCCGCTTTATTTTTACTACACACAACCTACAGATATGTGATTCCAGCCCCAGCACTTTGCTGGCAAAACCCAAAAGAGCATATGGGCCTGTCTAGATATCAGAGGTATCCAGCAACAGCATACAGATGTCCATGCTCTAGCCTGAAAAAATTAAAGTTGGGGGCGGCGGGGGAAAACCTGCCCTGACAGGAGGCAATCTGGAATCTGGTGACTGCCCCATTTGCACGTTCTTTGTTCCTATAATCAGGTTACAGCTCCAGCTGAAAGATTTTCTTCATTTGCTGTAGGAAACCTCATGCCAAAAAGCATTAGAAAGGGGAGGGTGGGGAAAAGAATGGGCTGGGCACAGATAAAGAGGAAGACTTAAAAAAGAAATAACAAAAAGAAAGAACCCTCTTGCCGTGGAAAACTCCCCACCAGTAATCTGGCATCACTTACCCACTTAACATATCTAATTCCAAAGATTTAATGTCTCTTTCATTAATTTTTTGGGGTCATTAAATGTTGTACAACTATAAGCTGCAAGAAGATTTCACAAACAGCAGGGATTTTGTGTCTGTGACCTGTTATAACCCAGAGAGAACATGCAATGGGATTTGTATTTTTCTACTGAGCAGCTATTTTCAGAGGCAAAAAGCCAAACACTTGCATAACTCAATGTGACCATTCTGTGCATCTGTGGCATTTTTCAGGGGACAACACTTTGGCCAACAACACTGAGCTAGTAAAAGAAAGGGACATGCCTACAGAGAACAGCCAGTTTAAATATGATAAAGATTAGAGTAAATAGGATTTTAGTCCTTCCCTTTTTTGAGTAAATGTAGTAATTCTCTGAGCATGTGGAAAAATAATAAACAACTTCTCCTCTGCCAAAGAACAGGCCAACGGTCTAGACTTCTTCTTGACTGGCAATCATCTAGATTAAGAAATTGGGAATAAAAGCCTGGCACAAGATTTCGCTGCTGTATGCAATCAGATACAGGCTACTTATTTGTGAAATCCTACGAGAACTGTTACAGCATCTGAACTGAGACCAGGGCTGGGGAACACTCACATTTCTTACCTTCTCTTGATGCTGCTGTCAGGGTACTCTGCAACCACGAGCTTTGCTATTGTAGCTGAGGCCAGAGTGACAATGCAGCAGCATCACCTCAGCTCCCCACTGTCTGCAGACACTGTGTTCAGCTGTAGGAAGGCACAGGTCTGTGTATTTGTGCTTTGTGTGTGTGTATAAACTGTAATTTGATTACGAAGAACTGTTGCACAGTTTAGTAGCCTCAGTGCAGGCCTGGGAGCCAGGAATGCTCGGTGAACTCATTGCGAAGTTATGTAGGCCAGAATTCCCTGTATCATCCTCTGGTTTGGGTCCCTTTTCGATGCTGTCGGTCTGATTTTCCTGACGAAGAGAGGATAAACAGCTCCTGCTGACACGAGTTAGCAGGCACTCAGCTCCTCCACGCTGCTAAACTGGGTCCCCTCGCCTTGAAGCGCTCGGCGGCAGAGGCGGCTGCTTTCATCAGCTGTCTTCACAGGATGTCATACATCCTTATTATTCCTTATGATCTCTTCTCTGGCTTTTAATGACCCCACAGAGCTAATGAGATGTTCAGTTCCCCCACCCAAGCGATGGCATATGGAGGAGATGATATCAGGCAGCTCGCTGAAACCATTCAATCTCAGGCATGCGGAATATCCAGAAAGTTCCTGTTTTCAGCCTGTCAGTTTTAGCCCTCAAATGCAGAAGCGCAGGGCCTGCTCACATGATGCCAGCAGCATAACAGAACAAACTGTCTTCTGCAGACAAAATCCTGGCTATTTTTAACTTTAAAAAGATCTGCAGATGACTCTTCTTCCACTCGATGCGGTTTCCCTCCCTTCCTTCTAGAGACCCTGCCCTGGGTAATGTCACACAGCAATCCTGTGTCAGGGGATATTGATTCCCAGCAGCGTTCCAAAGCCTGTGCTGGCCTCTTCCCACCTCCCAGGAGCTCTCCTGCAGCGGACAGCTGAGATGCTCCTGCTGAGAGATCACCAGACTCCCTTTTGCCTTCCCTCAGCATCAGAAAGCTGAGACATGAGGGCGATGGCTGCGTTTCCTCAGCTGCAGGGGAGGGATGGAGCGTGGATGGATCCAGAGGAACGGCCTCGCTGGGCAGAGCAGGAGCTGAAGGTACAGGCAGAGCCAGCAGAGTCAGACTCCTCCTGGCAGACCTGCTCACACACAAACAGGGAGGGACCCTCAGTGAGAGCCCCCTCATCCCACCCCGAGGGGCTGGGGTGTCCCCCGGGAGGAGAGGCCGTGCCCAGCCCCTGGAGTGTGTGTGGTCTGAGGGGGTACCTGTGGGGGCTCCGTCCTGTGCTGGTCCAGCAGATGCTTCTACTGGTTGTTTTTTTAAATGCTAAAAGCACAGCCCTTCCCTGCATGAAAGGAAGCATTGTGTGTGCAGCACAGGAAGAGCTTCCTTTACTGGAACTGGTAGGGAGCAAAGGAAATAAAAGCAGAGCAGCAGTTAGATGAAGGTCAGATGATTGTATGAATCAGAGGGTGATGCAAGCTATCGAGTGTGTGGTCAGTGCTCCGCCCAACAAACCAGATGCCACCTAAGCACACAAATACCACTTACCTGCGATTGCTTACCCACATGGAAGGAACTATCTTGCTCAGAGAGAAGGGACTGGTGGTTTTTTGGTTTCTTGCTGCGATACTGTGAATTTAACAATCAGGAAAATATTTATTAGGTAGGATGGCAGTGATGACATCGAGGCAGACACAATTTCTTTAGATTTTTAGGCATTTCATTGCACCTAGGTGAAAGCTGAGACACAAGTACTCCCCAGTCCAGAACACTGAAGAGGTGACAGAGGCTGCTGTCAGGGTATTGGCAGAGCTGTGTCTGGAAATGTTTTTGCAATTTCCATTAAAAAGGGGAACACGATGAAATTCCTGCAGTGGCCTGCCTGGCCTGTAGGAAGCAGTGACTGCCACAAACACCCTGTCTCTAGGAGGTGTTACAGAAGTGATGCACTTTAAAAGAAGGTACCAAGAGAAATGGAAAACAGTTTGTGGGGTTGCAGACACCTTGAGGTAGCAGGAACCACCCGAGTGTTTTCAGCTGTGGTCTAAAGAAGGATGTGCACACACGTGGTAAAGAGTCTGCAATCAACAATGGCAAGCAGAGTATTGCAAAAAGAAACTAAGAGAGCAGAGCTCAGCAGAAGCCTGGGATGGGATTTGCCAGTAAAGGATGGGAATCACCAGTAAAGGCATCTCCTGGGGTCTGGTGAGACTGGGAGAGGAGACAGGGACACCCCAAACCTGAATGTGCAGTGTCTGCTCACAGCCCACCAGCAACAATGGGCCAGCACATGCAGCTGTCATAGAATCACAGAATCACAGAGTGGGATGGGTTGGAAGGGACCTTAAAGATCATCCAGTCCCAGTCCCAGCAGTGTCAGCAGCTTCCCAGCCAGCCAGCCTGGGAAAAAGCAGATGAGGATGCAAGAGTCAACTACAGCATCTCTGGAAAGTTGTATTTAGGTCAAGGATTATTTTCCCCCTAAAAATGGGTGTCTGAATTCACAGCTGTGAAGAGCTGTGGTTGCCAGGAGCCACAGGGGGTCTCACCAGCCCAGGACACAGCCCTTGATTTTAATTCTAAATCAGTTCAAGCCTACAGTTCTTAAAAAACTGTATCTGTTTCCGTGGGAAGAGCCTGCTTTTCACTAACCTATAATTTAAGAAATAGTTTGGAGATTTAAGCTGTATTTTGAAAATAAATTCTCCTTCAGGCTGATGGCTTTTACAGCCTGACCAGCCTCAGAACAATGTCGTGTGAAATGACAGAGATCAAGACCTTTAGTTAAACTGTACAAGAAAAACAGCTTTGGAGAATAAAGTGCACCATCATTAATTATTGCACAAGCAACACAGCTGTAATTTTCTTGTTTGCCCAGAATATCTCCCTCAAATTTTATCAGTCACATTGTTAATACATGCAAACAGGAGCCCTCATTTTTTCATCTCTTCTGGTAGGGATCAAAATTAGACAAGATTTCTAGTTACAGCTGCTATTAATAAATTTACTCCTTGAAAATGTGGTAGTTAATTTTTCAGGATTCAGTGCACTCACTAAGCTATTGAAAACTATAATTGCTCATGGCTGTGATTCTGAAGCAATTACAGAAGAATTGCTGAATGTAGTTTTGCAAGCCCATCGAAGTTCTCCAAAATAAAAAGCATCCCTGGCAGGAAAATCAAGCACACAAACCCTTTGTACTCTCTGCCCTAAAGTCACTGTCTATTGACACTTCTGTAGCATAGGGACCTTTTGCAATCCCCACCCCAGAGCCCCCAGACGAGGGTGTTTGCTCAGGGGAGGTCCCACCAGTGTCAGCACCAGGGGTCAACCAAGGCACCTGCTGGGATCACCCTGCCCAGACATGGGCTGTGCCTCCAGGTGCTCTCCCCACTGCGCTCTGGGCTGTTTATAAACCACTTTTCTTCTGGTGGAAACATCCTAGAAATGTTTTCAATTAGCCAAGGAAACTGAAATAATGAGCTTTGGGAAGTAAGGAGCTCATTTCCCAGGGAAATGCTCTCACCCATTTTCCTCAGCCTGGCTACAGGCACCTCCATAGGAAACACCACTTTCATTTGCAGTGCCACTCAAGGAGGACATTTGTTTTCTGTTAACAGGCCTGGACAAACTGCACCTTCAGCTCTCCCACCCGGCCCCAGCAGGTGACACATTCACATGTCCCAGAGCTGCGGCCTCAGCCCGTCCTGCTCGAGAAGGAAACGATGATGAGAGCAGTGCTGGTCACAGCTGCTCCAGCACAGCACAGCTGCACGTGACCTGCACAGCCCTCTCTTCCTCCTTAGTGCCTTTCCTGAAGAAAAAAGCCGTGTCTGTCCCACCAGAACTCGTGCTGAGGAGTTAACGAGGAAGGCAAAGCAAGTTCCAGTTAAACGCTCTGGTTACAGGGGTGGAAACTGAACAACAGGGGCAGCCAAAGGCACAGTGGCCAGAGAGAGTTCCTCTCTCTCAGTGGTTTAGAAAGCACGGGATAGATGAAATCTTCAAACCAAGAAATATCAGTGTTCAGCAGTGTCTTCATGGGCTCAAACCCAGCGGCCCAGGGATGGCCCTGGGTGGCACTGCAGCCCCCTGGGGCTCCCCAGTGACCTCCATCGGAGCAAGTGGCTCCCTCTCATTCACACGAAGTTCTGATTTTGTAATGGGAAAAGGATGAGCCAGAGCAGGACGTTTCCCTCCTGCCACCTCCTCTCCCAGATAATAAAGGTTGAAGATTTTCTTGGTCTGTAACTTCATCTCTGAGAAGCTCTATCTGCAGAAGAACTGTTACCAAAGGAACTGGGTTGCAGGTGTTTAGGGAAGACAACAGCAAACAGGAAGCACAAAGGTGTTTGTGCAGTGAGAGGTGGATCGTCCCAGGACCCACCAGCAGCCCTCGCACCGGGAGCTCCTCTCCCTGCCTGGGGCCTGGCCAGGGCTGGGGCACAGGCAGAGCAGCTGTGTCACAAGAAAAAGGCATCTGCTTATCTCCCGTGCTGCTTTGGAAATCCAGAACCAGCCTACGGCCCAAATGCTTCCTTTGGGATGTTGCAATAAGGAACATCTGGGCCAGCAGCCTCGCCGGTGCCGCCCGGCAGTGCAGCCCTGCCTGGGGTCACAGCCCTTGCCCTCGCTGCTGGGGGCACCCACGGCTGCCTGGGCTGTCCTGCAAGGACAGAGCTGTGGGGAGACCTGGCCTGAAACAACAGCAGGTGTTTGCAGCAGGGCTGGAGCACCCCATCCCACTGGGAAGCAGCCCCAAAAACCACCGGGCCGGTCACTCAGCCCCACGGCCACCCCAGCCCCGATCACGGTGACACCGTGGGTGCCAACGGGCCGGATCTGGGTGCACGAGCTGCCCTGCCCACAGAGCTACCCTGCCCACAGAGCTACCCTGCCCACAGAGCTACCGGCCACTGAGGGCATTGCTCAACCCACACAGCTTTGAGCAACAGGTACAGGACAGGGGAAGTGCCCAGCGCTGGCGTTCAGCCCACGGGCACCACCGTCACGGCCAGGAAGGGGCTGTGGCACCGTCCTGTCCTCTGAGCTCACAACAGGAGGTGCTGCCAGGCACCTCACCAAAACCACTGCTGATGTGCTCCAGGTGCCTCACCAAAACCACTGCTGATGTGCTCCAGGTGCCTCACCAAAACCTCTGCTGATGTGCTCCAGGTAGCCTTTCCTCAGCAGTGACATCCCAAAGCACAGGACCAGCTCCTTGCTGTCCCTGCCTGCCTTCTGCACTTCCTCCTCTGTGCCAGAAGCACCAGTGAGAGCCCTCTGTGCCCGGGTGCAGCTGGTTCTCGGGAGCGCAGCTGAAGGCAGGAGCTCAGGCAGTGATCCCCACCCTGGGAGCAGATGTCTTCAGCTCCAGCTGGGAACGAACAGCTGGAACACACAGAGGATTGGAAATCAAGTTCTGCCGCTGTACAAATATTTTGGGTAATGAAAATAAACAGAGACATGGGAGTAACATGCTGCCTCCTGCTACTATGCTCCTAGGAGGAGATGAGCTGCCAGGGAGCAGAGGGCCTGAGCAAGAGCAAGCGGGTGACACAGGGTGACGGCTCACAGGAGGCCGCTCATTCCCAGAGGCCACACGGCAGGTCCAGCCCTGCAGGATGGCCAGCGGGCATTGCTGGGGCAGGAAACGCTGCCCAGCAGTGGTCCCTGGGGGGAAGGAGAGCCCCAGCTCCAGCACACAACCCCCCGTGCCAGCTCCTCAGCCGGGTTCCTGGGGGGATCCACAGCTCCATGGGATGCTCCGTGCTGGCACTTTCTGTGCCATCGGGGCAGGACCCCTCACCCTGTCCCTCGGTGCTGAGCTGCCCTGCAGGGTCTGCTCCTCCCCACTGACCCCAGCGAGGGGAGAATCAGCACCCCTTTAGGGAGCCACCAGGCACGCTGGGCACAGCTGATTTACCTGCCAGCTCCTCTGCCAGCGGGCTCCCAAAGCAAAGACTCCGCTGCTGGGAACCAGATGCTGCTCCAAAGGCCTGGGCAGATCCCTCAGGATTTCAACTTGTGGTTCTTCGACTGTCAGAGCGGAAAAGCGCTGATTCCAGTAAAGCAACATCCCCAGCCAACACGGCAACACTTTCCAAAACCCCGAGCACTGGTGTGTTTAGATTTGCCTGTAGCAACAGCCAGGACGATGTTTTTGTGTGGAGGGAAGGCAGGAAGGCTGCAGGGGCGGTGTGAGGAGCCTGTTACTGCTCCTGCACCCTGAAATAAATGAGGGCATGGCTGGAACAGAATGTGAACGCTGCAGCACATAAACAGAGATGTTCTTTGCAGCACAGACACTCAGAAGACACGTGCATCTCCAGGCCCTCTGCTCATTTTACCTCCCGCTACAAGGCCAGTATTTTTTAACGATGAATGTTTAAGAGAGAAGAAAGCAACAGCAGCTCAGCAGAGAGCTGTTAGGAGCTCTTTGCTTCTGTGCAGCCAACACAGCGAGCTGCTTCCCATCCCTGGATCCAGAAATCATCCTGTGGTTCCTCTGCACTGAGCCACACAGAAAAGAATCATCCCTTCTCCTGCAAACCCCTGGGAATCACACAAGGGATGAGAGACTCAGGTGCCTGTGGCTCCCTTCCTGCTTTTGCCTCAGCAAAGGAAATTAGCTTTCCCCTTTGTTTCAGGAAAATTAAGAGAATTATAGAAAAGAAGTAACAATACATTAAAAATACTGTCTAGCAAGTGCTATGTCCCAGTCTAGCTGGAGAGTTAGAAAGGAAATCAATTCCAGGCATTAGCATCAGTGTTTTCTGGATGCTGCAGTGATTATAGTGCTGAACATACATCATCACTGCCAAACACCCCCCCAGACAACTGACTCCAGCTACCCATCCCTGTCAGGAGGACCCCTCATGACCATCGACTCTGGTAACACTGAATTCTCTGCCCTGTCAGGTGCACTCGCCCTGCAGGAGGTCTGGCAGTGCACAGGGCACGTCCCCAGCGTCCCAGGCACAGCCTCACCTGCTCCCAGCTCAAGCTGAGCATCTCCTGCTGCAGGTTCTGCTGGAGCTGCCCTCTCCTCAGCTCCAGCGCTGCTGTGGGACCGCAGGCTCTGCCTTGGGAATCCGTCAGGGCACAGGAACACCAGGCCAGCAAGGAACCCCTGTGTTATCAGGATTGAAAGGCAATGGTTCTGTTAGTACATCCATACTGACTCACCCACACTGACACAGGGCTGCTTGGGATGGGAACGGAGAACGGGCTGAGCGATTCATCCCTGCTGTGGGGGCCGCTCTGGGTGGTGTTCCAGGGCAGCTCTGGGTGGTGTTCCAGGGCAGCTCTGGGTGGTGTTCCAGGGCAGCTCTCAGAGGTGTTCCAGGGCAGCTCTCAGAGGTGTTCCAGGGCAGCTCTCAGAGGTGTTCCAGGGCAGCTCTCAGAGGTGTTCCAGGGCAGCTCTCAGAGGTGTTCCAGGGCAGCTCTCAGAGGTGTTCCAGGGCAGCTCTCAGAGTTGCTCTGGGGCTTTCATTCCTCCCAGAGATGGAACCAAGCACTGAGTCACAGTCACCTTTCACAGGAACCTTTCACAGGACAGCCTTGGCAGGTGCAGGTGGAAATCCTGGAAGGCTCCTGTGCCACACGAGGCATCTCCTGCCCACAGCTGGGCACTGCAGGACAGGGCTGGGGGACAATGACCCCGCCTGCCCCTGCCTGTCCTGCACCTCGGGCTGGTGGGGCTCCTGGGGAAGGAACCTGCCAGAGAGGAAACCACCACAGCATTTATCACAAATACAAGATGCAGCTGCTTCAGACAAAGGATTTCATCTCCTGCTTGTACTTTTCCCCCTCTTTGGGAGCACCTGATTTAACTGAGATGCTCTAAAGCCTCATTTCTGTGCTCTGCTACGTCTTCCTAAGTTAATTCTTTTTCCTGTTGTATGATTATCACTTCACTTTTCTTGGCAGCACTGCTATCACAATTTGAACTTTAATAAGGAGACGGTTCTGGTTCACACACTCACCAATGCTCTCATACCACATGCATAAAAAAGGGACACAAAAGGTACCAGAAGTAAATTGACATACTGTATTTATTGCACAAATTTCCCCTAAAATTGGGAATGGTTATTATAATACAAGTGCACATCTTGGGAAATATATACAAAAACAGAAGAGATAACAAGTATGTACATTTTACCCAGCATTTTACAAGTACCACCATCTAAATAATTTAGAGAAAGCAAAAAATCCTCATAAAACATCTCTAAGAACTAATAGGGAAAACGTATGCAAGGTGTAAAATCTGTTCTTTTAAACAGTTTTTGTTCTTAGCAGCCCAGTGTTTGCCAATTGCAACAAAACCAAATTTGCTAATTTGTGTTTCTAGTACACTTAGTTTTCAGCCAGAAAATTAAGACATGTTAATAATGGAGATTGGGAACAGTGGAAAAAAGAAATCAAACATTAGTTCTCTATTCACATAAAACAATCGCGATATATTTTAAAAGGTCGACGCTCTAGCCTGTAAAAATCCCTTTTTGTGTTGTTTAACAAACAGACATACGTACCACATTGTTCATGTACCCAAAAAAATGATCTCACAGGACAACTTGCCATGCCACGAGGGCTTTGGTTGTGTTCTGCCCACAGTGCTGCTGAGAGGAGGGCCCGGCACGGGGGAGGACGCCGAGGGAGCTGCATCCCAGGCTGCTCCAGCTGGGACTGGCTGAGCACATCCTCAGCACCACAGACCAGCAGCAGCGGGCACAGGACAGCGCAGAAGGTGCCACCCAACAGCCACCTCCTTCCCCTCTCACATTAATACCAATTTCAAGCCGTGCCAGGGCCTTTCTGGAGAGTCAAACCCATCTCCAGCAACCCCAGCTGGCACAGCACCGGCTCAGAGGAGGACACAGTTCTCCTGTCAGGGTCTCTGCACGCTCAGTCCTGGGGGTGCCAGGCTCAGGGGGCAGCTGCCCAGCTCTCTGGGCTCTGCTGCAGACAAACCCACCCAAGGAGGGAACACACCCCCAGCTCCCTCCCCATCGGTGCTGACACGGCCAGGCCCCCCCAGCAGTCTGTGCACAGCTCAGGGTGGCACCACTGCCCCCAGCACACACCCAGCCAGCAGTTCCACAGCCCCAGAGCTCAGCCCTGTAGCTCCTTACAAACTGTTTACACAACGGGCCCTGTTCCGTGCTCCTTCCGAAAACCAGAGGAACACAATTGTGTGGCGAGGAAAGGACATCTGAAAACCAGGGGAGAAACAAATCCTTGGGTCACACATCAAGCACGAGTTTCTTCCCTGCAGCAGTCAGATTTTGTGCACACAGGTTCCCAGGGACACTCCTGGGTTAATGCTGGGGTCACCTCCTGGCTGGGGTGGCTCTGCTGGGCCATGTCCCTGGAACAGATTTTAAACAGCGCTGAAGAACCACCCTGGGTGAATCCTGGCCCCAGAGAGGGAAGGGAGGAGAGTTCTGTCGCTGACAGTGGTGGGGGGCAGGGATCTCCCCTATTCTTTTCAAGTTTATCAAATGGTTAAAACAGATCTGTATATGAAGTAACTCTGCAAACACCAACAGCAGGCGTGCTGTGCCGTGGGAGGGATGATCACAAAATGATTTATAGGATTTCTTGCAGAGTTTAGCCACCAAGGGAATACCTGTCTCCTACTTGTGAGGATAATCCATGAAACTCAATATACTGAACGTAATCAATGAAAACAGAAGCTAAAAATCAGCAACATTAATTGGCTGCCAGGACAAATATGCAAAGCAAAGCCCAGAATGAAGTGTCCAGTTAAACTGAGGTAGTAGAGCCTTTGAAAACATAATCCACCTCCCACTGTCTATTTACATGACTTACACCAGGTTGGGTCCATCAGCTACTCGTACAACTTTTGTATATATAATGACAAACCAGTGATGGCTGAGTAAAAGAGAAATGCTGAGAATAAAATAAACAACATTTCCTGCTGGTAATTACACGAGTGAGTAGAAAAGGGATTAGAGTCATCTGCAGGGTATATTTGTCAAAAAATAATTTGGATATTACTACACTATGGTGTAATCAATGTTCATTTTTTTCTTGTAGAATGGTTTTAAAAAATATATCAATTAGTTACCTGAGCAATTAAGGGTAATAGTCTACTCATTTTGTCCCCAGTGCTTTGGTACAATTATTTCTAGTTCATTATTTCAATAGCTGGCTGACTGACTGCTGTAAAAAGAATATGGTGTTGCAAGAACATTACAGATCATAAAAAAGTTAGAGGTAATTGTCGTGTCATTCTGGGGACCCCGTGGGGAAATTTCAGCCAACATTCTCTTTAGATTATTTTTGTTTTTAACATTTTGATTACGTTGTGGAAGAAAAGCATCACTTAGTATAAAGCAACATTTAAACATTATAAACATTTAACACTGGTTACAGCATCCAGCCAAGGATCTCCATCGCTAGTTTGTCTGTTGGCCTCTTCCTCCCTCCTCCCTGTCCCCCTCTGTCCCCTGCTTTTCCCTCTTCCCAGGAGAAAGATCATAAATAAATTCTGGAGCTGTCACTAATAAACCTTTTGCAAAACAACCCGGGCCCCGTCCTTCCTCTGGGAAGAATCCAGAACTGGACTGTGACATGAAAAAGTAGGAGTTGTTTACAAATCATCGCAGCTTGAGAATCAGATCCCAGGGAGCTCCTCCTCAGCTGAAGCCGGGCTGGAGGCAGCAGCTGCTCTCTCCTGTTCAGTTCCTAAGGGGTGATGGCATCACGTGTTTCTCAGAGCAGTTCTTCCTGCCTTCCCCAGTGTAAGTCACAGTCAGCCATTGTGGCAGAAACTGCTACAAAATGCACATCTTCAGCTTTGCTAAAATCTTCACTTTTCCGTGGCTGAAAGCTTGGGCTGACTCAGTTTTCTCGATTCCTTTCTTTGTCCTTTTCTATCAATGGCCGAGTGGGAGAGGAGAAGTCTCCAGCTGTTTGCACCCTGTGCAGTCATTTATGGAGGTGCTGCAGCTCAACCAGCAGTTTGTTTGAATTGCTGCGAAGAGAAAGGAGCCAGAACAAGTTGTCTTCCACTTTGTTTCCAGAGAGGCAAAGAGTTGAAGTCCGTGGCCTCTGGCACGTTAAAGCAGGATCTGGGCAACGTAGGGAGAGTGAGTGCTCGCTACAGCTGCCAGCAGAGGGAGGTCGCTGGATTCGATCCTGGAAGGAAGCACAAGAGTCACGTTTAACCCAGCCCGAACCCTCGCGGGGCTGAGCACGTGTCAGTGCCCACGGAGCCCGCTCAGCCTCTGCTCCTGGGCCGTGGGTTACACTCTGCAGCTGCCAGGCTGCTCCCAACACCCTCCAGCTGTGCCTGCTCATGCTCTGTCAGCGCTGCCTCAGCTCCTGCCTGTCTGCAGGGGTTCCACAGCACCAACAAACTGGTGAGGAAGCAAACGGAGGGAGGAAAAACCCCCAGTTCCTTCCTAAGCTCCCAGTAAAGGCAGGAACAGTTGGGGACACAGTGCAGGAGCAGAGGACTGGGCTCAAGTAGTGGCAGCTGCAGCTGCTCCCCCAGCTCCAGCACCACACGTGCTCCGTGTGCCTTCCTGCTCACCCTGCCCTGCTCTGCCTTCCTATAAACACCCCTGAAATAGCTCCTGTGCCTGTGCCCCACACCCACAGAGAGGTATGGTGTGCCTTACGTGACACAGAGGGTGTTTTCTGCCACACTGGGGAAAGCCAACCTGGGGGAATCAGGTGCCCACGTTGTTGAGAGGTGACTGACCCCCTAAGGAGGGAGCCTGATAAGCTCCAGAGTGCTGAGCCCATCTTCCTGCCCGGGGGGAAGGCACAGGCTGGGGGATCCTTGGCATCAGGCAGTGGCTAAGCAGAAGCCTGTGGCCATGGATAACTTATGAGTTCCAGTCCCACTTGGGAATCCACTTTGCTGTGCTTAGAACAAGCCCAGGCAGAGCACTGGCAGCAGGACACCCAGGGTGTTTGTGACCGTACCCCAGCACCACGCCCAGCTCCTTCACGTGGACTCTCATCTGGCCCTTGAGATACTCAGACAGCATCTTGCTTTTGAAGTAGAGCTCCTGCAGCCGATCCTCCAGGTGCATCACACACTAGAAAGCAAAGGGAGTTGTGTCAGGGCAGACAGTGCTCCATCTGAACCAAAGCGGCCTCACAGCAGAGCAGCACAGACCCCACATGCCCGTTGCCTGTTCTGTGCTTGTGTCTAGGAGAGAGATTCACTGGCAGAACTCTTGCTTTGGAGCAGGAGCCTTTGATTACATGTTAAATTAGAATTAATGAGGCAGCTGTTTTGATTACAGAATGGCATTTCAATAGGCAGCTCAAACAGCTACACCAGAGGATGCACTGGCCACTAAAATTGTGGCTACAGATACAAACACCAGGCAGAATCTTATACCTCCTGCTTTAAAACCATCACCCTCTCGACTGCCATTCAGACTTACAAAGTTTGGAGATAAATTATGCTTGTAAAGCTGAAGAGTGGAATGAAGCAGGTTGGAGACGAGACTGGAGACTAACACTTCTTTTCCCAGTTTGTTGTCAATCATTCTTCTCTGGCTGCTGGCCACTTGCACCGTCCACTTGTCCGTGTCTGCAATAATGCAGACGGCCTCTGCAATGGGCTCGTCCAGAACAGGGTGCTGGGAACACAAAAGGAAGAGCAGAACCCTGAGAACGACAAATGACAATGGTCTTTTCACAAGACATCACCATCCTGGAGAGCAGGAGAGCACCCCAGACACTGCTCCCCCTAAAATCCAGTCACATGTACCCACACTGCACTCCATCCATTAAACAGAGGGGTTTGGGGAGCAAGGCACAGTCTCAGAGGGACAGTGGCTATTCTGCCTTCTCTCCCAGGCTCAAAAAGTGTGTCACTGGCCAACAGTTGCATATTTTGATGTTTGACATATCTAAAGCGTATTTCAAACTCCTAAAACGGAAAGTACCAAAAATCCAACACGCTGTTCAGCACGGCTGAGTTAACGAGGTCGGGTCACTCCCAGTTGTCTCTGGTTTCCCTTCATGGGAGGCCAGCAGAGGGAGTCAGGAACCAAGCCTGTGCCTTGCCATTCCTTCCAGCTGCTGCTGCACCTCTCCCAAGCCGTGAACAGGGGGTTGAAAAAGGGAGGATTTAGAAACTCGCTGTCCTTCCCTAATACGTTTTTTGGCCTGGACTGTTGGGAAGCACCTCCTTCCAAAGAGTCCCACAGAGACCTCACACAGTGCTGGGATGCAGTTACTGCTGTACTTGAAGAGAAGCAGAAAAATCTGGCTCAGCCAGACTGTGTTTCAGCCACATCTGTCCCACAGCAGCAGGTACCTCACGCTGCTGCCTCTCTTGCCTGAAATTCAATTACACTTCCCAAATGGCTTAAACATTTGGCTTAAACCAGCCCCTGAAACAACCACCCAGGGAGCAAAACTCGCTCCCTGTGCAGCTGGGCACAAGGAAAGGAGATGGGAACGTGGGGAGGAGTCACAGGTCTGATGCACATTGTTAATGTGAGAAGATGGAAAAAGGGGATGTTCTGAAGGCTCTCAGGAAAGCGGCTGCTCCCCAGTCTGTGCACATCTGGGGTTTTCCCCATTCCCTTGGGAATAAGCTAGAGAGGAGCAGAATCACACTTTTCAGTGACAATCTGCTTTCCACTCCTTTCCTGGGGAAATACCAGGAGGTGGTATATACAAAGAGGTGGGAAATACCACTCTTCCCAGTCCTGCCCCAGTTCAGCCAGGGAAAAGCTTCTGAGGAGAAGAGATGATCTCCAGCACACGTGAGCAGCACAAGTCCCCTTTGGACAATGATCTTTACATTGGCTTCTCCTTTTCCAGTGAAGCCATCACCACTGGACACATGGACTACAAGCCTAAAGAAGGGGAAATGTCCCCAAAATAATAAACATTCCTGGTGGCTTAACCATGGAGAGCACACGTTCTGCTGCTCAAGCACATTGGTCAGACATGCAGGGACAGAGGAGGGAGCAAAGCCCCTCTGCAGCAACCCAGGAAGAGATGCACAACCTCAGCTTCTGGGCTTGTTTAACATCATCCCATCCTGTGGGGACACAACCATCACCTGCCATGCCTACAGCAGACGATGATTCCTCCATGGCTTAGCACCAAGATCCATCTTCCCAAGGCAAGGGCCTCCCAGCTGGCTTCAGCGGGACTCTGATCTTTTGTGATCCAGATCTGCAGTGAAATACCCCCGTTTTTCAGATACATGAATTGAGAGAGGAGGAAAAAACTGGTGACCTGGGACTGGGGAGACATGCCAGCAGCTGCGACGGTAAATATTTCCACTACCAGCAGGTTTGTATGTTCAAAAACATTTACCTTTCCCTACTGTGAGAAATACATTTAGCAAATATAGCTTAATTACCTGCACAGCATGAGACAAATCTGACACCAAACAGTGTCTCAGCTTCTCATCACTTCCTATTCCTTGCAAAACAAAGTCGGGGACATAAGATGAACAGTAGCCTCCTAGTAGGGATCTTCCAAAATTGGCAATACTGGGCTGGACAGAGTTCACTTCAACTAATTTTGACCTGCAAGAAAGGCATATCAAAGAGATGGACAGCAATAAACAGCAAATTCAGCTTGCAGAGAGGCTCCATTTCCACTTGTATCATAGCTCTTCTAACTTCCATTCAAGCACTTTTTAAGGAGTTTCAAGTCAGCTTTTGCAGTCATGGAACCAGAGAACACAAGCCAAGATCACAATGCACAATTAATACTTTTTTCCAGACCACTGATCTCTCCCTATTCCTTAACAACCAGCAAGCTCAAGAGACACTTTTCCAAGCCTGATGCCAAGTTAGGCTGCAGTCCTCTGAACATGTGACATGAGGAAAGGCTCCATCTTTTTTAGGCTGTGTTGCTGCTGAACAGTACTTACCCAGGGAAGGGAATCTCATATTCCTCTGCCCAATCCTCTTGCTCTCCTCCATAATAGTTACTGCCCAGTCTAGTCAGATCGTGGCCTGTATCCTCGCTCTCGCTGTCCCCCAGGGCACTGTCTGAACTCTCATTTCTTGGAATGTCCCAATCAATTCCCGGGGCGACTTTTTTCTCTACGTTTTCTCTGTCCCCATGGGGGACACGAATAGAGATTTTCTCTCTTTGGTCCTGCTCATTAAAGCAGTTTTTGTAGGTCTCTTGTCGAACAGAGTCCATGAATTTACAAAATTCACTAGGTGGTTTGCAAGCCTTTGTACACAGCTTTTTAGAAAATTCTAAACTACTGTTGCGAGCAAGAAGGTCCGTAGCTGCTTGCCCTGGAATATCATCAATAGTCCGGGTTTCAACTGAACTGTCATCAGGGAAATACTCGTCAAACAGGCTCATGCTCTCAGCACTGCACGGGTTTGGGTTCCAGCTCTGATGCTCACTAGCAACTTGAGGAAAGGGTTCAGCTGTCCCACAGTCTCTATTTTGGTCCTCAACAGTTTGTTTAGCTTCACAGTTCTGATCAGCAGACACTGCTGCCTCCGCTGCTGGCGGGCTGTGATGCCTGGCAATTTGTTCCACTACTGCCTGACTCCTCAGCTCGATGTCTGAGTCAGGTGACATGGAATCTCCGATGAGGAAAGTCACCTTTGTCTGGGCCTCGGCGCCGCGCGGGAAGGCGTCGCAGAAGAGCTTGTCGGGAGGCTTCTTCTCGCCGGCGGCGCGGGTGCCCCCGCCCACGGGGCTGCCCGGCTCCAGCCCCTCCGAGCCCCCCCACGCCTGCCCCGCGCCCTCAGAGCCGCCCTCTGTCCCCCCACGCGCCTCGGGAGGGGCCGAGCCCGCGCACACCACGGCCTCCAGCTTGGGGTCCGCGCAGGGCCTCGGCTGGTTCCCATCCACAGCCTCCTCCTGCCCGTCCTCAGCGACGATGGTCCTGCTCTCATCAGAGGAGGCCTCCAGCTCTCCCTTGGGAGTGCTCTGCGGGTCCTCTCGCTCCAGCTGTGAAACACCTTCGATGTTCTGTGCGAGGGAAGGGGGACATTTGCAGTATTTACAACTGCAGTTGGGAGCTCTCGTCTCCTCAGGCTCCGTGGGCAGCAGGTTGCCCCTGTTCTTGTGCATTGTGACGAGCACATACTCGGACTCCTCCACTTCTCCTTTCTCCAGCGTGGTAGTGATAACAGTGCCGGGCATGACGATGGCCTCGTCTTCCCCGTTCTCCAGAAGATGTGTCTCTTGAAGTTCAGAGCATCTGATGAAGTATGTGAGGAAGTAAAGCAATCTCTGGACCAGGTCATGCCTTTTGCCAACCACAACTGTTTTTGCTAATCTCACGGGTGATCCAATAGCCCCATAGAGGTCACCTAGGACAGGAGATAAACACAATTATTTGGCATCTTTGCGATAAATTATTCTTCTAACAGCAATTGTTGGGGCCGGTTTTCGAAGGCCAGGTCAACAACAGAGAAATACTAAAGCAGCAGAGTGACAACAGCTATGCTGCATTTTGCTTTCAATAGAGAGAATCCCAGAGATGCTGTTGGTATCATCTGTAAGGTGAGCCACTGGTCAGGGGGACATCTGATATCACACATCAGGGACCACCTCGCTCCAGCTTTGGAGGCTCATCTGCTGGGATCCTTATATAGCCATGGGAGAGAGGAGGCATCTGCATCCACCTGCCCTGGAGAGCCTGGAAACCGGGCTGAACTTTTACCCACAGGAGAAAGCTGTAAAAGAAGCAAACCTATGCCAGGAATGAGGGCAAAAAGTGATGGTGGCAGGTGCATGGCTGGAGCCAACCTCCTCCTGTTGCCCTCCTTGAGCTCTGCTGTGGGTTGGATGGGGTACTCCAGAGTCACCTGGAGTGCCTGTGAGTTCTGGGAATATGAGGGCACTGCAGGGATGAGGGGACGAGGGGCCCAAGAGCCCTCAAATGCCACTCTAACCACAGTGGGTCCCTCAAGTCCCATGAGCTCTGAAATCAAGTCTTCTTGCCAACTCCCTGACCGTTCTTGCCTGTACCAGAACAGGACAACCTCCCAGAACTCTCCCTTCCTTTCCCTAACCAAATTCCATCAGAGTGTGTGCAGAGCAGGACAATCTGACCTCACCTCCCCTCCTCTCCTTGGCAGTTAGCAGACAGTGTGACCAGCTACACTGACTGGGCTCTGAGATCTTCCCAGGAGGCTGCTGAGCCACCATTTCCTGTTCTGCCTCAATCCATTGTATTAAGAGGGTGTTCAGTTCTGATCAAAAAATGGACTTTCTCGATTTTCTCTTTCTAGAACGAGGCTTATTGATGGCAGCATCCCAAAAACTAAAAATGGATTTTTCTTCTAGGTAGAGGGCCGGGGGAGAGCTGGAATCCTCCACCAGCACCAGGACAGGTGACCTTAAAGGGACTCCACTTGGTGACTACAGAGGGCTTTACTTTTTGGCTAAGCTTTGACAGTGCAGAATGCCTTAAGAAACCAGAGCACACATCAAATAACGCAGTGACCACCTCTCAGCTGGAAATACGCACTTTTGCCTCATTTTGAATTAAGAAATAAATAACTCGGGAGGGAAGTAACGAGCATCATAAACCCACTCCTGTAAAGCTGCTGGGTGGTGTAGAGGTGATTGCCACGTACCAAGCTGTGCCCACAGAGGGTTGTAGGGATGGGTTTTGGCCAGCATGTCCACGCTCTGGGAAGAATGCTTCTCCAGGAAGATCCTTATGGGCGGCTGGCCATTGGGCATGACGGTGGGGACCCAGGCCAGGTGGTTAGTCAGCACTGCAGTCAGCAAAGCTGGTAAAAACCTGAAAGCAAAACGTCCAGCATGGGTTTTTTTCCAGGTACACACTCAGGATGTCAAACTGACAGCACCTCCACAGTCTAGATGGATCAAGGACTGCAGAACCAGCCTGACAAAAGTCAGCACAGATCCTCTTTCAGTCCTGGTTTTCGGGGAGAGAAGGGGTGGCTAGGCCCTCCCTCCCACTCCTACAAAGCTCTTTCTTAGAACGAGCATTTGAAGTAAAGTGAAATATTTTAACTCTGTGGCATCTCAGTTCCTCTGCTGGGCAATAACTACGAGACTTCCTATTTTGCAAGTTTTATGCTGTGGAACATCTCAGACCCAACTTCTTTTGTTCACTGTAAGAAAGCAGTGGCACTGTGTGGCCTCTGTGCTCCCAGGAGATCCCAACCCCGTAAGATCTGTGGCTGTGGATGAGAAGGAAGGCTGTCACTACCCAACCTGTAAAACAGCTGAGTGCTGTGTTCTTCCACAGAACTGTTGTGCAATTTCAGCACACATGGCTGCTCCCTTCAAAAAATAACCCCCCCAAAGTTCTGTAGCTCAGCCAGGGAAGCTGTACCCTTATGCTGGCAAAACACTTTTCACCAGCTAAGAAATTAGGGCTAAAAACCTTTCTGGAAAAGCTTAACTATCTGATTTACTGCAATGATAGAGCATGGTTTCTGCTCTTTGGAGGGAACTTCCCTTCCCAGTCAGTTTTCCCGGCAGGAGCAGGGCCCAGGAGCCTCCACATGCCGACAGATGGTGCTGGTGGCCTCAGCAGCTCAGGTGTAGGGAGGAAAACAGTCAAATGCCTCAAAATAACATCATTTGAATAGTTTACAAGCATCAGGAACCCCACAGCTTCCATGTAGCCAGTTCCTCACTGGAGACAGCCAAAGGAGGAGAGGAAAATTAAAACTCAACTGGAAAGGATACAGAGCTTAATTTCCTCTTGCTTCCATCACTGTAAATCTTACTGCATTTGAAATAAAGCAAACAAACCCAAACAGAGGACCACTTAAATGTAACCAAGATGTGCAGGGCTCAGAATGGCAAGGATCAGGGTGGCCCAGGAAAAAGGTTCCACTGAAGCAGGAACCGATGTTAAGCAAATGCATCTGAACCCCTCACAGTTCCCTGTGGTTTCTCCCCTTGAACCGGGGCAGGAGCAGGTGGACCACACTGACCACTGTCACCCTCCCATGTGGGGAAAGAAGAGATGCCAAAGGTGGTGGCAGAGCTGCAGGATGGGAGCAGCAGCCCCTTCCCTGAGGCAGCTGCTCTGCCAGTGCCATTCCCACCCAGCACACGCCTGGGCTCGTTTCAGGACCTCATTGGAGCCAAATGCTTTAAAAACTTCCCCTACTCGTGCCCTGGGGAAAGGGGATGAAGTGTTGACAAAAGAGTACATTTATCAGATCCTCCCCAGTTTATCAGGAACTTTCTCAGTTTTCAGCACCCGCTCAAGGCTGGGGCCTGAGGCCAGAGAGGCGAGCACTAATGAGCCCACCAGTGGCATTTTACAATGATTTAAGGTTTGAGAGCAATTTGTGGTCAGACAGAATTACAGAAACAGCTCTTCCTGAATGTCTAACCCTGCTCATCATATGACAACTGATTCTGAAAGGTAGATTAGTGCATTTCATAAGGTATGTTCACCCACTTCCAGACACCCACACCCATCACATGCTTCCTATGGACATGTTTCAGATGTTCAGCCTCTACCAAGATTTAGAGGATTGTGGGGAAGCAGAAATGTAGTGAGATAATTTCTTATTTCTTTTTTTGTTTTCAAAAGAAGGTATTTATGGATGGCCTTTTGATTCTTTGGTTTTAACAACCCACTTGAAACGTGGTTTGCAATAAAGAGGCCCAATCCCATCCGTAATTTGAAAACTCAGATCCACCGTACTGGTTCTTGGAAGCGTTTTCCATCAGGAACGTGAACTCCTTCATGAAGCGGTGGCAGAGCTGGTTCTTCTCGGGTGTCCCTGACATCATGGTGAGCCACACGGGCTCCCCGATCCGGGGCATCGTGTACAGGTTGCAAATGGTGGTTCTGGAAAACAAAACCACAACATCCAGCAGGCTGAACAAAAGCAAAAAAAGAAAGGCAGAGATCCCAGCTTAAAGAGTTCACTGCAACATTTAGTTCCAGCTGTCATTTCTATCAGAAACAAAACTCCTCTCATCCACCATTATCCAAACCATGTTGTTTGTTCCACAGTAGGAACCCACCCTGCACCATGGAGAGCTGAACCTCACAGGTTCCTGCTGCATCCACCTGAACTGATCCCAAACACAGCAGCACTCCCTGCCTCAAGTCAAGAGCTGCCCTGCTCTGACTGCAGAAGGAATGATATCTTGTTGCTGTTATCTCCTTGCTTTCTCCACTTCATTCAAAACATACTTCTGCTTTATTTATGACTAGGACAAGTTTATCTACATTTGACTTATACCTTAACTTCCTCCTTGCTTTAAAAACTTGGTGTATCTCCAGGCCAAACCCACCCAAGTGTGATGTGCAGAGCAGGGGAGCAGCTCACCTCTTTAACTTTAAATAGAGAGTATGAGAGTCAAAGTCACCCCATGGCTGTTCAGGTTACACACTCACCCACATCCTTTCTGACTCTACAGAGGACAGTAAATGTATGATTAAAAATTTGGCTCTGCAGTAAAATACCAGATTAAGACCCCTCAGATTACTGAAAATCTAAACTATAGTTTAAAGTATAAAGCCTACATTATGACACTACAGGAACCTGTATTTTTATCACAGTAAAAATGTCAGCCCAAGAAAACCCAAAAGAACAAGGGAAATGACTGATCAATTCAAGTTTCTCCCCACTTAATGCACTACTTTTTCTAGATGGGGTATTTTTGTTCCACAAGACAAAGATTTACATTATCCCATTATCCCTAGTACCACCCCCTGATTTATAAAGCTCCTCTCTGCACAACTTGGTCTCAGAATTTATGGACACTTCCAGAAGTAAAGCCATGGCTGTGCACGCCAGGCAGGCAAACACACTGGAGCAGCAGCTGCCAAATGTTCTGTGGTTTAGTGTTTAAAGTGAAACTCCCAGGAAGTGAGAGCAGCACGTCAGCAGCAGCACAGCACATCCCAGCCCTGGCACGGGGGCTCCCAGGGGAGGAGGGAGTTACCCCCAGTTATCTGGCAGAGAAGCAGCTGGGTGGTGACAAGAGCCCCAGAGGGCAGTGAAGGTGACTGGAGTCACTGGGGCTGCTCCAGAGGGAAGGGGGTGAGGGGCCAGTGCCTTATTTTTTCCACCAGTGTTCATCAAATACAAAATCCATTGCGTGCTCACAGTAGTCCAAATCAACCCTGTCTTGCTCAAAGGTTACAGCTCCAGCCCCTCCACTGGCACAAGCATGATGAGAACACCAGGAGGCAGTCAGTGGGCTGGAGAGAGGGACAGCTGAGCTACCTTTGCAGTGCCCAGCCCCCAGAGGCTTGGCCACACGCAGGGGACAGGGGGTCTCTGGCAGCACAGGGGCTTGGGGCACTGGGATTTCATTCCAGGAGCAAACTGGGACTAGGGATGGGATTATTAAGGGAAAGCTTTCTGTTCACAGCTCATTAACTGGAGTGGATGTTTAAGAGGCCCCCAAAAAGAAGAGACCCCAAGTCCAGGGACTTCAAAGCTCAAAACATCTCAAAACCTACAATCCCCAGGCACAGCTGACCCGAGAAGCTGAAGATAAACAGCACAACTTCACATAAAATACAGCTTATTTCTCCCTCCTATGCAAACTAACCCAAGCCAAGCCCCTTGCAGCTCGGCTGTTTTGAAAGAAGAAACTACTTCTATACTAAACCCAACATATTAAAATATTTGTTTTCGTTGAAAAGATAGCCCGAGTCTTGTGATTCGTTATTTACTATTCTGGTAACCCTGGCTGCATCTGCAGCTGATAGTGTTTCCTCCGAGCCAGATCAGATTGCCCTGGCTGCTGGCCAGCAGGCATGTGACTGCAGTGCAGGGAACCCTCCATGCCAGCGCAGGCAGCAATGGCACACAGACCAAGGGCAAGGATTAACTGCTTCCCAGCTCTGCAGACACCCAGGGAAACGCTCTCCTGCCAGTCAGGAAAGGGCAAAAATGAAAACAAAACAAAACAAAACATAAAAAACCGAGAAACCCTCCCCAGACACGACTGGATTTAAAAAACAACAACCATTACAACCCCAGTTGGCCCCTCTCCTCTCAGCCATCTGCAGCAGCAGCCCCCTCCCCTCCCTCCCTCCCCCACACACCAGCCTGCGAGGGAAAGTTCAGTTAATGAGAGACTCTGCTCTTTTGAGGGTTCCAGCGCATTTAAATTGGTTTATATTTGGAAACGCCTCCGGGAGGCTGAACTCCAGCCCGGAGCTTGCAGGCACCTCAGCCCCAGCAATGCAGCACCGGCTCCAGGGGCCGGGGGAGCCCCTCAGGAAACACCTTCCCATCCCACAGGGTGGGAGAGCCAAGTGCCAGGGGAAAGGGAAGCCCTGAGCAAACCCCTGCTCAGCCCTCTGGGGTCTGCCCCGGCGGGCACAGATGGCAGCCAGGCGAGCAGCCCTGCTCCTGCAGGGGCACAGCACGGCTGCTGCCACCCCCCTTCACCCACACACCCCCCACACCACCCTGGCCTCGGGCACAGGTTTCACTACCAGTCTGAGACATCTTTCCCTGGTGCTGTACAAACCCAACGAGCCAGACGGCTCCTCGTGGATGAGAGCAGCCTGCTGCAACCCCTTCCTCCCCCAGGAAAACACAGGGACCCCCAGCACTGTCCCCCAGAGCTGCTCTGCTATTTAGGAGCCGCCACACAATGACAAAGAAAAAACACCAGTGGCTTATAAAGCTTAATTCACACGCATTTGTTCCCTATCCTCATTTCTTCCTTAAAAAGAAGCAAGTAAATAAAGGCAATCCCCACTGTAGGGAGTGCAGGAGCGGGGGAGCCCCTGCGACTCCGTGCCCATGCTGGCACCACCGAGCAGAACGCACCAGGCAGTTCACAGCAGCGTAAGCTGCTTAAAAATTACTGGCAGAAAATAGGATCAAATCTGTCTGCCAGAAAGCAGAGAGAGGTGTTTCCCCAGGCCCCGAGATCAGTGTTTCCTTGCCAGCCTGCGTCTGTGCCACACAGGTATTAGTCAGATGCATAATCTGTGTTATCAATGTGCTGCGCTGGCCTCGGGGACGGGGGGAGCCGAAATGTTTATGCAAGTACAGTAGCTTATTTCATAAGTCATGTGTCTGCACAGCTGACATCCACAGAGGGTTCTAAGCCTCTAAGTCAGGTGTTAATAGCTAAATCCATCAGTGCTTTAGAAAATTAAAAATTGCTGTAAAGTGACTAATGATGCGAGGGTAGGCCTGGAGCTGGGCACCAAATCGATGGCAAATTTATCAACAGCATCCATTTGTAGAAGCAGCCTGGGCCCTCCAGAGAAGGCAGCTTTGTTTTTCCCTACAGGAGACAAGAAGAGCAAAGCGAGGCTCTATTTTGCTGTCTTCTCCCCCTCTATCCTCCTGTAGCAGCTGACCCTGCAGGCAGCTCCTTACAATTCCTGTTGCAGGTATTGGGGTGATCTACAACCACAGCCCCTTTCCTGCACACTCCCTCCTCCCTTCTCTGATCAGCACAGCAGCACATCCCCCATGCCCCACTGATCTGAGGTTATTCTGATCACCGGAGTGCACATCAGCTACTCTTGGGCACCTCTGAAAACGTGGGGGTTTTAAAGAAAAACAAACAAACAAAAAAGATTCTCCTTTAAACCTACCCCAAAACCAACCAGACTGCAATGAGTTAAACCAGCACAGGATTACATTTTAGAATCACCAACCCACTGAAGTCAGCACCCTTCTTCCCTGCAGCACAATTTGCTAAGAGGGCAGGAATCAACACAAGTCTCAGGTTCACCAAAGGACTCGGCTCCTGACTTCCCCGTGACTTCAGTGGGAAAGCAGACGCCTAAAGAGATAATAGTGTCCTAAATGGGTTTGCTGAACCCGTGCCAAAGCATCTTTGCATCCAGCCTTCAGAATTTAAATATGCCTCTTGCTCCTTACCAGACACATCCTGCATGGCTTGGAAAAGCAAGGGGCTCTTGCCTGTCACAGAAGTGGGGCTGTCACAGGGGCACAAGGACCCTGCCTGGGCTGGGGGCACGGGTTGCTGCCCACCTCTGAATGCAATCCCTTAGAAAAACCAACAAAACCCAGAATTGCCAAAGGCTGCTGCCCCAGGAAATTCATTTCCATGAAATTAAACTGGATTTAATTTACCTCATTACACTATTAAGGAGTAATATTTATATCACCATGGAAACCTCTGCATAAAACTGGTGGTTGGACACATGCTCCCAGTGCTGGTTATGCAAGGGCTGTGTCATGGGAATGATCCCAGCTCCTGGTGTGCAGGAGAGTGCCAATCTGCACTTTCCTCCTCAGCCTGTCCACAGCAACCTTCCTCATCCCATCCCAGCTCAGCACTGCTGAGCTTCCCTCCAGCAGGAAAAGCCAGAGTGGGGGATTTGGCTTGTGTTTTCAGGGCTATTATTCCTACTTTTGACTCGGGATAGGTGCCCCTCTCCAGCCCTCTGGAACTGTTTAACTTGGAAGGACAAAGGAGAACAGGCAAAGTCCACTGAAGGGATCTTGAGGGGGAATGTTTTGGGGGAGGATTTGGGCAAACAGCTGGGCAGATGGTGTAACAGCGTGGGGAGGCAGAGGAATGGCTCAGGGAGCAGAGGCAGAGCTGGGGCAGCAGAGGAACCATGGCGGCTGCTCCGAGTTGCTGAACTCGTCTCAGGCCCCTGGGCAGGATCAGCAGCTCCCAGTCACGAGCTCCCTCTGCTCCCTCTCTTGGCACAGCTGATCCCATCCACCTCTCACCGCAGGCCCACGTGCTCCCTCTTCCCTGCCTCCTGTCCCTGCAGAACGTATCCTCTGCCCTTCCTTGTGACTGCCTGGAGCTTCTGAAAAAATAAAAAATATACTGTGCCTTCATCCTGCAGCACCACCTAATCCGTGGCATTCAGGTAGTAAGTGGGATTGTATAGAAGTAAGTGAGCCCTCAGGATCCTTCACTGTTAGTAAAATACATCCTGATGTCAGGATTTTCTCTTTATAACATCAGAGCACCGTCTTCAGTAATGTCTTCAAAAAGTAGCTCCACAGTGGTTGTAAAAGGAAGCACCCTGCCACTCCCATCTGAGAGGGGATGAATCACTCAAAACAGATGGATTTCATCTTAATTCCCCCCCCCCCCCCCCATGACTTCAACTATGGAAAGAAAATACAGCTAAATGCCAGGGATGTGCTTATCTGAGTTACTTTGTGTATTAAGTGTTGAACAGAGAGGCTCTGCAGGTACTGATAGCCAGAGATTACAGCACTGCATTTTACTGTGGGAAAAGACAGCTCTCCTTGTTCCTAGCTGGTTATCTGAAACACCTTTAGAACACAATTTAGAGCGGGGTGAGCTTTGCTCACACATCAGGAAAATGCACACTAAGCTGGGTTTCCCAAACATGGCTTTGCAATGCTTTTCCCCCCTCTCAACGGGCCATAAAAGATAATTTAAGAGGTCACTGTGAGCTCCATTACCACCTAATGCACAGAAAACACTGATCACTTGTGTCCTGTTCACACCAGGCCCTGATGGATACACACACTTGGCAAAATGTGAAAAGAACGGCTTGGTATCACCAATCCTTGGCCGTGCTTACACTTGCAGGAGACTTTACACATTGTAAGTTACTTATCCTGCACTAAAACAGTCTGCTTTTGAAGGATCAGACACAAAAGGCAGGAGTCACACTGCTCACCTGAATTCATTCAGGGCATCCACAATCCTGTTATAGGCCAAACTCCGCTGGCTGGCATCAGCTGATCTCCGACTCATTTTCATAGCCTTGAAAGCAATCATTAAACAGATAAGTAACACAGAGCTACAGCAGCACAGGGAATGGAAAACAAAGTCATGTGCTTGCCTTTATCTTTCACGCAACTGGTCATGCAAAAAAATTTTTTTAAGTGATAAAATGATGGTACAAGTGCCAGCTTTCCTATCCGAGGGAAGCCAGGTGAGGCACCTTTGCAGCTTCTGCCTCCTCTGTGCATTTCATCATTTAAGGCACAGAAGAGGTTCAAAGTTTTGACTGCAGTGATGCAATTCCTACACCCAACAGCAAGTTGATCCCACCTTTTGTAACCAGCAAGAGGAGTTAGGAATTAAATCTGACAGGGCTGGGGGAACACAGAGCAGTACAAGGGCAAGACTGCAAAGCGACCGTGTTTACCTGTTCTATTGCACTCTTCAGTTTGTTCATGTGGCTCTCAAAAAGAGGGAAGTGTGAGAAGAAGAACTCGTTGAATTTGTTGTTTTCATCTTCATCTCTTGAGAGAGAAAAAATAACCCCAATTGCTATCTTTTTCTTCCTAACAATTCCCGGGCTTGGACCAGAGCTGTCATCTGACAAGTTGAAACTTTCATCCATGGACCTTGGAGCATGAAAAAAAAGAGAAAGTTAATGTGCTCCACTGCTTCAAGTGGTACCCTGGTTTCCTGTGTAATTCAGTTCTCGAACATTTAACTTCAACAAACACCTTTGGTTTGCGTGTGTTGTCAAATCATCACCTTTGACAGCATCCACTTTGTGATTTTTTACAAGCAACCACTAATTGATCCTGCAATCACAAGAGCTGGAACCAGATTCAGAGTGTTGGTGGGATCAGAATATGGTATTCTAGTTCCCTCCCATCTCTGCCAAGAATTTGTGTTTTGAGTAGGATTTCAGGGCTTCTCATCCTCCAAACTACAGCCTACAGATTTACATGCTGCTGAAGGCTTTCCAGTGAGTGCAAAACAATGAATTGCATGAGGAAAACAAGAGACTAAAAAAGATCAGCCTGACTTGCACCTCTGTCAATACCCCACGGAAAGCAGCAGCAAGCGCAGATGTACATATGCCAGAGCAGAATCAAGCTGACAACGGGGGAAAATGCATGGGCAGCAAGCAGCATTTGAATTCCCAGCTCACCATCGAGGGAAGACCCCGTTCTCCAGGCTGGTAGTCTGGCTGCGACGCCAACGCCGCTGGTAGCTGCTAGCACAGCTTTTGTTAAACGAGGAGCCCGGGGACGGGAACGGAGTGATGAGCAGACTGCTAAGAGATGCTGCAAGAACAAGAGGAATACATAAAAATCTCTCCTCAGAAGAAAGAGCATTTGGAAAACAACACCAGCAACTAAACGAAGCCCCTCAAGATATGCTGGTGTTGCTTCTCGAGTGCTTTCTCTTTTGCTTATCTGTGTTTCTTATCTAAAAATAACCAGTTTATAATGACATTAACAAGCCATACAAGCACGACAAGGGTGGGACAGTCCTGCAGCTTTACATAATAAGCATCACACAGGCTGTACCTTGCTCAGCAACCTGAGCATTGGGAAATAAATTCTTTGTGGAAAGGAGTAATGGTGATCACATCCTTTATTAGCCCTTCCAATCCTAACCCAAATACCCAACATCCCGAATTTGAGGGGAGGAGAGGGGTGTTGTGGAGGTGAATTCATGTTTTAACATCACCATCAGGGAATCACAGACTGGTCTGGGTTGGAATGGACCTTAAATTCCATCTTGTTCCAAGCCCTTCCACTAGACTCAGGGCCCATCCAGCATTCCCCCTTGATTAAAGGAGATGACAGCAAGTATTGTTTAGAAATGCTGCGAGCTCCTTTCAGTATTTAATCTGCCTTGCTTCAATCAATGGCCCTGCTGTCAGGTTGCCTGAGAAGTGCCTAAAGCACCATTTGTTCGTGCACAGAGAGGTCGCATTAATGTTGCACAGAACAAGCCACAACCACCCCATTTCAGCACTGTCTGATGATGTGCAGTGACCAATATCAGTCTCTCTGGAGCGCACAGGGTTAACACACGGAACTGCCATTACCAGATCTTGCTATTCCGCTGTCTCTGTCCTCATTCTGCTCCCTCCCAGGCATATCCATAGGGTTGCTATGAACTGTAAAACAAGGAATACCAATTAGCAGGGGAATATACAGTTCCTTTCTTGTTTGCAGATCTCCATGTAATTAATGAAACAAAAACATGCTCATTAATTCAGATCAACAGCACTGCACAAGGCCATCACCAAGAAAGGCTGCTTAGCTGAACAAGCCAAAACACTTATCTGAGAAGCCTGTATGTGTTTTTCTCAAGTCCATACACCTATTTTAGGGCAAAGTGGAACTAGCACACTTTGTTTCTTTACACAGATAATTTTTAATGAAATTTTCATGTACCAAGAGGATGTTGGTCCCACTGGTAGTATTCAGTATATGGACAAAAACCCACCAAAATCCAAAATGAACACAACTCCATTCATATACCAGCTTTCTCAGGTATTATAAATGTAATTTCATAATAATTGTCAATGGTGTTTTGAAGACAATAATATTTTTGAGTTGTGAGCAGTGCATTGGTTGTTCAACTAAGCCAAAAGCTGTCCAGATTCAGAGTCTGCATATACACAAGATCAGAAGTGTCTCAGGCTCAAAGGTCTTTAAACGTGACATATTTTACAAATGTGTATGTGAAATAAAACTACTCAGCCATGGAAATAAGACCCAGCCACTGAAAGCAAGAAATGTCCATTTTGATTGAATCTAGGTTAGCTTTAGTTTTTACAGTTTGGTTGAAACCAGTCCAGATCAAAATAGCTTGACACCACCGTGAAATATTGTTTCCAGGAATATGAAATCCGTATTTAAATATATAAGTTTCCAAAACAAAAGAGCACAAACAGCCCCAAAGAGGAGTATTAAATGCCTGTTGTCCTCTGGGGATTTAAGGAATGTATCCAAAAAGGTGAGGGAGCAGACATCACTGTCCCTTTTGCATTTAAAAACAAACACAGAAATCTTATTTCCAGGGCTGAACTACAAACGCCCCCGTTTGTCCCCCAGCTAGACTAGCCCCCAGCACACAGCACACTGCAAACCTGCAAAGAAAGAGGCGCTCCGGATGAGGCGGAGCGGACCTTGCTCTGAGAATGCCCGCCTGGGGCTGCAAAGCTGGGAAAGACCTACACGGCAAAACGTAAAATACACAGGAGAGAATGAGGTTAGTAAAGCAGAACAGTCCCTAGGGAGGGGGCCAGGGCAGGGAGGAGAGAGGAGCTGACAGAAATGCAGAGTAACGTAGGCAGAGAACAGCTCTGAGGCCTAACAGGAACGCTGATGGGAGGGTTAAGTCCTGCAGTTGGTACTTATAGAATTAAAATAATAGACCCAGCTTGCCAGTGTCTCCCATACAAGGATGAGGTTTCTCAAAAGGGCTTTTTTTTTAGGGTTGAAAAATGATTAATTTATGCAGGCTCAAAGCCTAACTTGATCACAAACAGGAGATTCATCATGGAGTATAATGTTTGTTTTAACATCCACACTGGTGGGGTGGCTGGGAACACTGGTGCTGAAGAAGAGAGGGAGGAAGGGGGAGGAGGCAGGCAGGAATTCATCTTAGTAGAACCAACAGAAAATTATGAGCTGAAGTTGTTGTTCTGGGAACAGTCAGTACATCAGTTGAGTGAAATGATCACACAGAAAATAAATGTTAGCAGTCTCAGTAGTACATTTTAAAAGTAATACCGGGTTGTAGATATACCAAGAAAACGGTGTATTTACTGTACACAAAGTCAGGAAAAGCACTTTAATGAGTTAATTGCCAGGCCCTCTCCTACATTTGAAGCTAATGCCCACTCAAAGTTTTCGGATTATACAAAACACGAAGGCTGCACCTCAAAGCTCCCTTCCATTCTCTCAGGCCTTCACTCATTGAAGGGAGCACATGACCAGGGCTGCTGGTTTGTTTTCTCAACCAGCGTATCTAAAAAAAGCACGTTGTAAATAGTTCCCAACCAAAACACATAGACCCTCCTCCTGCCACAGGTGAGTCAGGAGCTGCTGAGCACAGTGGGCAGAAACGCGGTGGTTACAGATTAACAGATTAACTCCTTTCCCCGCTTTGCCCAGGGTTCCCTCGGTGCTCAAATGGGAACTGTAAACAAACACTGCTGAAAACTTGGGCAGCTCAATCACAAAGAAAACTCCAGCATCCCCTTCTTGCAGGCAGCCTCGTGCCTCCTGCCACACACCCCTGGCTCCCAGGAGCCCACGCCTCTCCTGGGCAGCTCTCAGGGCAGCCTGGAGGGCAAGAGTCACCCTCACCTCAGAGCTGGGCACAGGTGGCACTGCCCACACCTGAATCACATCGAGTCCTCTCCTAAGAGATGCATTGTCTGAATTGGAACTTGCAGTTCAGATCTCTCTGGTGATACAGCAAACTTTTGCCAAGCACAAACCATAGCAAACCCTAACAGCAGGTGAAGTGATCTCTTAGATCAGGCACCTCATCTACTGTGAAAAAATCACAAATGAAGTCTGAAAGGAATATACTGAATATTAAGAAAAATGCCACCTTTTAAACTATTCTGACTTAGTGAATTCAGGAAGCATTTAATAGATAAAAGGTTCTTGCAGTTTTAATTGGTTTCCCTTATAGGTGGACTTTTGGGAACAACTTTAATGAGGTACACAGCTCATGAGCCTGAAAAGCATTTAAGCCTGTGCCCAGGAGCAGTCTTATCAAAGTCAGTGCGAAGGAGAGAAGTAAACACCCCCAAGAATTAGGACCACATCAAAGTCAGAAACCCAGTTAAGAGTAACACAGTCATCAAATCCACTCCTTATTCCAACCCTACAAAAGCATATTTTACATATAGCAATATTCTGGAAAGCAATTGTAAAAAGAAGCCCCTTATTCCACCTACAACAGACATTCGCTTGGAGAGTCAACAATCAAAATGAAGGGAAAGGGAGGAGGTGCTATAGAGCCATGAATCAGGTGGCTACTACTGGAACCAAGCACTGAAGTCCAGCATCTCTACTATCATCTCAACTGTCCCCAGAGGGAAGAGCCAAGACCTTCCCCTCTTTGTTATCTAATGTTCATGGGGCCTCCACCCACAGCTCCTCCACGAGGCCGAGAACCAAGGATGCCAGATGGCTTCCCAGCACTGCTCAACTCCCATGGTCAGGCAGAGGAGAGCACACAAAGACACCCTGTCTGATGTGAGCCCAGGCTGCAGCACAGCTGGGCAAGGTTAACCCAGACTCGGAGCAAACACGTGGCCACACGTGCTCAGGTGGGCAGAGTACAGAGCAGAATGAGAATTATTAACGAAAATAAAACGGGGGAGCCGAGCCAGGCACCAGCAATCTGCCTGACCCGAGATGTGCTGCTCAGGAAGTTCTACAGAATGGTGTTTTCCAACATTTTCTGTATTTGCACTGAAGTATATCTAAATATTTCTATTATGTATTTTATATACACATATACAGCTGTGTGTACTGAACTACTGCTCATTCCCTGAACAGTCTGATTCATTCTCCTCCAAACTCCACCAACATTAATTTTCTATTACACCTTTAGCTTTTTTTAATTTGATTCTATTTAAAAGACTTACATATTGTAGTATCTATGATCCCTCAAAGATATCAGCAAATAAAATCTGTTTGTAATTACCTATATTCCCAAGAAGTCCATTCATAATTGTACTGTGGTCAGGCTTTAATGTATTGCTGTCTTGATTAATGAACTCAAGACTGTCCTGCAACCTATAACAAATATAAAACATACAACAAAAACAGTGATTTGCATTTCAGTAGAACAAAATGTTAGTTCATTACAGCCTGAATGGAACAGACCAGGTAAGAACATAGGCTTCCACTAGAAAAAGCTTTTGGAGCCTTAGCCCTGTTCCCAGGTGGGTCAGTTAACACACAGAAAACTAAACTCTGAAGGCAGGTATTTCTGTAACACCTTTTCCTTCATCTTGGACTGAATTCCCCAGGTTGCAGGCCCTTGTGTACCTTACAGTATCAAGCCTCCCCATATCAGTTCGGAAGGAATGGCTCATTCATTCCCTTAGAGCAAACGGAGGTGAAGACAACCGTGAGGGGAAGGTGAGGACGCCACTGACAGGATGTAACAACAAGTTACTCTTTTAGAGAAAGAATCCGGAGGGTCCAAAAAAAAAAAAAAAAAAAAAAAAAAAAAAAAAAAAAAAAAAAAAAAAAAAAAAAAAAAAAAGTCTGGTGTGTTCTTAGGTTCCCCTGCTCAGGTGAACAGCTACAACATGAGGCACTCACGTGTTGAGGCTGCCGTAGATGCTGCTCCCCGTGCGCGCCGTGAACACCTTGCTGAGCATGAGCTGGGGAGGGGAGCTGCAGGACAGCAGGGGAGAAGGCAGTCACAAACACGGTGCCAAGACAGGCTGTGCGCTTTCCACTTCACACCCCCTCCCCCAAGATTTTATAGACCTTCACACGACACAACAGGCTTTTGTTTCAAAAGTGACATCAGAATAACTGTAAGGCAAACACAGAAATGCCTTTCACTCTGCACTTGTGCCATTCAGTTCAGCAGGCAGCAGCACTAAGGAGTGAGCCTTCTGAAAACACCAGCAGCAAAACGTTAATCTTACCGGATCTGGTGAATTTTCAGTGTGGAGCCCTTGTAGCTCATGGCCACAGAGCCAAACATCATCTCTCCAAGCATGTTGGCATCTGAGGAGCACCGAGAACCCTGCAACAAACCAACCCAGCAGCATTTGGGTTTAAGCATTTTAGAAGCACACTTCTATGAGGGGACATAAAAGACAGGAAAATATTCTCTATTTAAAAGATAAACATGCAAAATATCTCCCTAGAACGCTGTTGAACACGCTAAGTTGAACAGTTTAATGAAGATAATGCTAGCCCAGAAAGGGATCTTCATATTGGCTGTGAGCTCAACCAGTAAAACCATCCAAAAAACCTAGCCCATGTGGGTGAGGGGAAGCAGATTCCAGTTGCATTGAGTCAGGGGACTAAAGTTTTAAGATTGAGATAACACACCTTGCTGAATAAAAACCATTAAGCTTAAACCTTGCCTCTTCTTGACAAGAGGAATCACCAGTTCACTGGAGGTCTTAGACAGACTGTGCACTGGAGCCAAGCTGGACCAGTGTTTTCTTGACAAACACTGACTCACAACTTATCCTTGGACGGTATTTTTGCGGGATGACTCTTTCCCTGGTGCTCCTGTGACGGTACCAGCAAAGAGCTGCAGCATCGTGATGCCAGGCTGAAGTTGTGCCATTCCTGCTGCTCCCTTGGCAGGGGTTGCTGTAAGGCACACGGGCTAAATACCAAGGAGGGATGTCACTGTGCTGCATCACAGGCCAGGCCAAATTCTGCACACAAAACCCTAATTTTAAAAAATCACTCAGGGCAATCAACTGGAGATGACTGCTCTGCTGACAGTCATCTCATCTGTGTACTTTCAGTGGCTGAGATTACTGTCCCTTCATCCTGGGCTGTCTCATCTCCAGAGTATTAGTGCTGGGTCTGCACTTGTGCCTTGCCCTGACTAATTTAAAATGTGGTGATCACTGACTCACAGAGCTCAGCCAGCTCACAGGTGAGTACTTTGGTACTGTGCAAGAGAGCAACATATTTCCTTCAAGATGTGTGATAGCACTCCACTTCCTTGGAGTAATCCTTCCCAAAGATCCCTAAAACCAGCCACAGAAACAACCCCGTGTTTGGAAAATGCTAAGTGCCATGTTTTCATACTCCTTGTCCAAGCTCTGAACCACCAGGATTCTCACCCAGATTGCTACACATCCAACCTTTCCTTGAACACTTCCAGGGATGGGGCAGCCACAGGTTCTCTGGGAAGGCTGTGCCAGTGTCAGACAGTGAGCCCAGAGCACAGCCAAGGACAGGGTGTCCCCACCACGGGCTGCCACCAGCAGCAGGGAGGGCTGTGAACATCCCACTGGAGGTTTCTGCTCACACTTGCCCGCAGAACAAGGACAGGAACAAGGAAATGCTCATCAGCCAAAAGGCAACACACTTACAACACATCTCAATTTTTAGCTCTTCTCAAGCACTCTCAATTAAGATGATGATACTTTAACAGCCATACTATTAACCTCTGAAATCTGCTATCCCTGCAAGAAGGACTAAAAGCAGCACCCACAGTTATAAAAACGAGGACACAATTGCAAGGTTTGTTAGTGTTCAGTGACAGTGCAAAACCTGATCATTAGCTGGGCCTCAGTGAAATTTCCATCTTTACCTCCCAGGATATCCCCCTGCCCAGGTGCACTGGAAAAACCAGAATTTAAAACCAGTCAGTATGACCCAGCAGCTCCAAGGAAACCCCAGCATAGATGTTAATGGCTCTAGGAAATAACAGGTTTGCCAGCATCATGAAATCTTGACTTAAGAACACTGCAAATTACTACAGCCACACACTGTGATTGCTGGTTTTAAATCTGTTGCAGATCTCCAAATGGAGGACACAATTCTGATTAAATGTCAAGCCCTTGATGGTCGGTTTTGATTTCAACTTTCTGCTGTTGTGAAAATCTAATTCTAAAGCTGAGGAAAAATACTCTATCTTAAAGTATTGATTTTCTTTGTCAGGCAACCAAATTAAAGTGAAAATCAGCTGCTTTCAAATTTAATTATAGGGGTTTCCCTTTCCTTTGGAAGACAGACAAGCACTGCTGAAGGCAAAGAGTGTGATAAGATGTGCCCATGGCCTGTTCTGTCTGGCATTTCATCTACACTTAATAACAATAATTTTACCCTGCATAATAGAAGACACACATTTAATATGGAAACACTATTACAGCTCAACTCTTTGGGCCTCTAATGCTGCAAAATAAAGGTCACTCAAGACCAAAGCAGAGTGCAATCAACTGAGGAAAGGGGTTAAATATTAAAAACTCAAACAAAAAGTAGCCAAGGAGCATCTGGCAGAAAGGGCCCAACCTGGGGCACTGACAGCCTGGCCACAAACCAGCTCCCCAGGTCATGGTTACGAGCTCACATAAAAACTGACCATAAAATACCCACGAGTGTTGGTGATTGCACATTAGCATATTAGAGGCACTTACATGGGCATGATTTGGAAATTACATTTCTGGATATATTTACAGCATTTAATATTCCCTCCCGCTGTACATACTGTCCTGTCAATAACTAAGTGCATCTGAAAATTAAAAACGAAGAAGTAAACCTCAAATGTTGTGATCAACAAATCTGGGAGACCTTCAGAGCTGCCTGCACTAACAAGCACGAGAGGCAACATCAGTGCCACAATGTGCAAATAACTGTGGGCGAGCTTGGAATCATGTCCAGCTTCATCTTAATGGATTCTAATCATATTTTGAGGGATCTGGACGGGACATAATTACAAATATGGAAGCCTGGAATAAACCCCCTGTGTTTCACATTGCAATTAAAGTTGCTCATACATAGTCAAAGTGTATTTAAACAACATAAAGAACTATTTTAAAAGTCCCACAGCTTCTTTGTATTATTTGAGCTTCCATTTTACAGCTTTACCCAAAAAACCCAAACAAAACAACTTATAAATACAACAAACACATTAAGTAACCTCCAAGGTTACAGACACAGCCATTAGAACATAGGAAATGCCAGGCTGAGTGATGTCTGGACAAACTTACTCTGCCCCTTCTGCATACCTGATACAAAACTTTATTGGGCATTAAAGAATTCTCGTGTTTACAGTTCTCTGCTCACTTGCTGGGGAAGCCTGGGAGGAGTCTGATGAATGCAGCAGATAGTTTACAACAAATGTGTTGTGGAAGACCTACTTCAGCTGGAAGTCTGTGGCACAGTCACGTAGCCACACATCAGTTCAACTCAGCAAGACTCTGAGTGATACACATGAGGAAGTGGGGACTTAAAAGGGGAAACTTTCCACGGCTTTATAATACACTGTCATGCCAACCACTAAAATTAATTTCCTTTAGTAACACTGACCACTGTTTGGACAGAGCCTGCCCAGGTGGAGAGACAGTTTCTGGATAGTGGGGGACATGGTTTTTCTTGGGCACACAGGAGGTTACTCTGTGCTGGAAGGGAGCTGCTGACAGAAATGTCCCTTCCTTTCAGAACCGCAGTGAAATGCCCTTCCAGGAAGGGAGGAACGGAAAACAGATCTTCAGCCACCTTACCAAAGCTGTGGAAAAGAGTGTGATGAGAAAGAGAAAACAGGAATACACAGCTCTCCAAATATAGCAGGAGCTAACGTGACAGGGGGAGAGTCAGCACTGGAAGGTTCTTCATTTCTATCTACGGGAGATTAAGACATCAGTAGTACTGTACTTCAGAGCAGGTTGTGGAGATAGCAGCTTCCCTCAAACACACAATTACTTCATTACAAAGAGTGGAAGGGCTTAGTTCTATTTTAGGGTGGCTTAATATAAAACACTTGTGATCCATGGAAGGAGAGATGACAGAAATATATCTGTGTCAGATGACTCTAGCTACTCTCATGGCCAAAATCTCTTATGTAAAATGGAACTCGAGTGCACTGAATCCCTTGTTATAAAGCTGTTACACAGACAGTCCCTATAGAAGGTGTGTTTGTTATTTCCCTGGCATTTAGCAATACAGTAAAATAAACTACTTCACCTGCACCAAGGTATTTGTGCTGCGTCTGATCGCACTGAATGAGTGTTACCACCTGCGTCCTGAGACACAACAAATGCCCTGGAGGAATCACTGCCACTCAAGACACATCCCCAAAGAACCAGCTGGTTGGTTTCGGACTTGTTCAAACCCAAAGCTACAGCATTAACCATTCCTGAGTCAGAAGCAAAGCCTGGTTCTGGCTGGGAACTGCGCTCCACCACCAGCCTCACTTCTAGCATTTGAAAACAGTGGATACCTCACCTGCTCGTGGTATTTGGCATGGGTTATCCAAAAAAAAAAAAAAAAAGGAATAAAAGTGACTCACCTGGTATTTTGGGCATTGTTCTTTTGGATCAGAGAACGAGGAGGATGAATTGATTGAGCTATCCAAGGAAGAAGAGCTGTCTCCTCCAGGCTTCAGTTGGCAACATTTCCCAAACACTCTCACCTGAGCATCACTGCAGAGTTTCTGAAATAAAGACAATACATGTGACACACTAAGATCCACGACCTGAAATCACTGTTAGCAGGGCAGGGGTGACACAGCAGTGATGGACACTCAAGGAAGGGGCAGTTCACCACAAATAATCAAGTAACACAGAATTCGGGAGATTCATGTTACAGGGACAAGTGGAGAGAAAAGATCCTGGTTTCCACAGATCTCTCCCTAGCTGTGTATAAGCCCCCCTAGCCTTTTTAAAGACTGGCACAGAGGTGACACATTCCTCATGTTTTCAGTACGAGGGAATTGTGAGGTTGAAAATGAACAATGCTGAAAAAGTTAGTTTTAATAAAGTGTTTTCTCCAGGTTAGTGCTGCTTTCCAATGAATTTCTGTTTAACAATCTTTCCAAGGAAAGAGATTTTAGCAAGGATATCCTGTTTGGGATGTGCACCTGGACCAGAATAATAAGATATGTTGTAGTCAAAACAAGACAGAGGGCCAAGAACCCTTGGAGGGGCTGAGGGTGGTAGCAGGGGCAAAAATGGTTTTTGAGTTGAATGCACCAACTAGATATGGAAATTAGTTAAAATCAAAGTGTGAGAATTCTGTGTGTGTGGGTGGCTAGGTACTCCCTGCACCTGACAGCTTTCATTAAAGAACTGCTCTCTACCTTCTCTATACTTATATTGTTTGGAGAATATTGTTTGGAGAATTTTTTCTTCCATTTTAGGCATCAACAGAGAAGCCAGAAAAGTTTCATAAAATGAAGAATCAATCCAAAGGGTGAATTCTGATGGAGATTCAGACAAAGCACAGCAGAAAAGGGAGTTTGGAGGGCCCAGATGGAGCTGGGGCTGATATACAGGATGGGCAGGATCTGCATCCACTCCCCACACACAGTACTATCAATCACTGGCACACGAGGTGCTCCACTACTGTTTCATTCACAATTTAAAAACGTTTGTGATTTCCCTTGTGAGTCTCAGCAGCCCAAGCAGAATCAGCATCCACATAAGTTAATGGTGTTTATACCAGCACTGGCATTGCCAACCCTCCTCACCTAAAGATCTCAATGCATTTCTCACACACTCGTTACACTTCAGCACACCCACGCAAGGTTGGCATTATTTACATCTGCTGGTGGGCAGCACTAGGAGACAGAAATAGCCTACACTGCTCAGAACTCCATACCAACCCTGCCCTAAGACTTCCTCAATTCACATTTCCTACACAATCAGCAAACTGGTAAGAGCAAGCTGGAATAAATCCTGCTGGAAGCAAGGCTCAAGGGACAGAGGGAAACTCAGGACTGCTCTTGTCTGTCACAGCCTCACCTCTGCACTCACAGCCCCACATCACAAGCTCTCCTTTCATCCAAAAACATTAATATGCCTTAATCTTTAATAGCTATGTAAAAAGGGAAAAAGACATAAAGAAAAGTGTGAAACAGCCAAGGCACAGGGTGGCAATTCCATGACTCTGCTCAATAATCAGAAACAACTGTACAAAAAGATGACTGGCCTTACTGCTGAGGATGGATTTTGATGAGGGACATGATGGGAACCCCATGTCTCTGTCCTAGGTTGCCCAGGTGACCTTTTTTGGGAGAGGTGACTGTAATTTGCCCCTGATTGGGGGTGAGGTTTAGCAAAGCAGCAGAAAATGTCCAGGATTGCAGAGCCCCACGTGGCAGCCTGCACTGCTGCTCCCTCAGAGCTGCTGCCTCAGAAAGCCTCGAGGAAAAATGCGCAGAGGAATCAGTAACTGGGTGGCAGAGGGAGGGGAGCAGTCACTGCCCACCGAGCTCTGTGCCTTCCTGGCACACTGTAATATCCTCTCCTTTCGACATCCTGGGGAGCAGCTGAACTCCTGCAACGCTGGATTTGCCAATGGCTGGTGAGGATCTGCGGCCTGAGCACAGTGCACAATGGCTGGAACATGTGAATGATCATCATATGACTTCAGTAGGAACTCGTGAACTAGAATTGCATTTTATCTCTGACACAAACAACAATGTCCTAGGCTAGGCAAGCATCATGTGATAAAACCACATACAATCCACAGGGTTACAGCAGCTTTTGCAGGCAAACCACATTTCAGCTTGCATTTTCCATCAGATGTTGAAAGTTCCTTCTAAAAAGTTACAATTAGAACTAAGTTTCCTTAAGAATGAAGAAATGCATTCACTGGCTTTACAAGAGAATAAACATTCTGTCCATTAAAAAGAACAGGCTAACTTTACAAATTAATTACTTTTAAATCATTTATTCTCATTATCACTGCATTTTTCTGCACAGCAGCTTTCCCCACATCCACAGGGGAGTCTGGTAACTTGAAGTAACAGTTGCCTAATTTAAATAGCAAACCAGCAAAATGGCTGTTTGGTCTTTGCAGTGGAGTTTAATGAACCAAAACTCCTGCAAGGAGTCTTTAAAGGAGGTCAGGGTCTTTCAGCCACCACTTTTCAGAACCTTGTGAACAGCAAATCCCTCCTAAAATGCAGATCACAGATGAATTTTGGTGTTTGCTCTCTTACAAACTTAGCATATGCTTAAGAAGAACCTGTTAACAATGAGATCGAGTACCTGCAGTGACTCTCTGCTTTGCAATTTCTGACTGCAAACGCCAATGAAATTTTAGACGCTACAAATCTCAAGATATTATGCATCAAAGGAGTGGGATTACTTGCATTCCAATACAATAGTCCAAAGATATTCAAGCCAGGTTTCCAAAAATAAAAAGGTAACCTAATTATTCAAGAACTGCACGAGGGAAAGTTTCAAAGTTGTGAATTTTCTTTCCAATTAGACACAGTTGCATCAAACGAGCTCCCCAGGCAAGGCCCTGCTTTGCTGGAGAGCAGAACATCTGCTGGAAGGATGCCGTGGCTCCTGGCTGCCACACTGCTCTCCCTGCTGGGGCCACGCTCTTTGTTCTCTCCCTGCCAGCTCACTGCAGATACCACCCAGCTCCAGAGACTCCTGGCAGTCCCAGTTCTTACATTAGAGGTCATCCTTTGCTGAAAGTCTTGGAGACCTATCATGTAGTTCTGAAGATAACTTGGAGTAAAATGTCTTTATAGTATGACGGGCTACAAAGGAGTTTTCTTCCTCAGTTCTTATTCTGCAGTCTCTTTTCTCCACATCTGTCAGCAAAGACCTTTGACTTTTTGCTACAAGGTCAATAATCTCCTCAATAACTGGAAAAAAACATGCCCAGCGCTGGATTTCTGCTGGGCAGGTTTTGGTTCGGGGATAATAAGAAAGTTGAAAGGAGCCTGGTGTGTTGAACTCAATCAGACTGTGTGTAGGTGTGTTAGGGCTGTGAGTGACAGGAGGAAAGAGAAATGTCATCGTATGCTTTACTCTCTTCTACCTCTCTGAACAGCAGGAGCTCAAATATCATTGTGGTGGCAGTGACAGAGAAATCTGTATTTCCAAGCAAAGTTGCTACTCTTCAAGAGCTCTGTACCTCATTTCCAGAACAGGTTTTCCAGCAAAGCTGAAAAATTATTCCAAAACAGATAAATTAAGTCTTTTGCTTTATTAATATCTGTTAGTCTGAATGTGCAATTAAATGTATGCATCCACCTAGGACACGGGAGTAACCTGAACAGGCATTCATCTCTCCCCTTCAGTGCTGCTGTAAAAGTTCAGGTATCTTTCTTAAAATGCATCTGTCAAGTGCTACAATCTCCCTTTACTTCCAGGGTTGTCAAGTTCCTCTGTTACTCAGAGGTCACTGAAAAAAGTCTAGACAACCCCGTGCTCCCCCACTCCACTAGTATTTTTCCATTTCTGTTTAGAGAAAATAAGCAGAGCTAAGAAGGTGGGACTTGATCTCTGTGCTTACAGCTTTATCCATCTGCTCAGCCTGGCTCAGTGGAAACCTGTCCTGAGAGCCAGACAGAGTCCAGAGTCTCCATTTCACACAACTCACCTAAAAGCAAAAGGCTCACTATCCAATTACTAATCCCTCAAAGCAATTTGCTGTTCAACATTTATCCAGTGCTGAAGTATATTAGAACACGTGGCTAATCCTGGCTTGTTTCAACCAGCATGCCACTTCTCTACTTTGGGATAAATATGACATTTGGAGTAAAAGAAATTGCCGCTGTAGGAGATCAAATATCATGTGACCTTCCAGTGAAATTATCCTGAATATAAAGACAACTAGGTTACATGGAAAAAGCAAACTTTCCACTCCCCAAACCCAAGTTCATTGCTGCACCTCTAGGTCTCAAATTCTGCATCCCAGGTCACGCTTTCATTTCTTCAAAAAAACGAAACAAATGCTGCTTCTGAAAATCCCCTCCTGTCTCTGGGTGCTGGCAACAAGTCACTGCCCTTCTCTGATTCCTTGTCTTGCCTGGTCCCACAGCTTTGGAGGAGCACACCTGTGCCCACACAGCTCCTGCCTTGGGAACTCGGTCCAGCCCACGGGGCACGTGTGTGAGACCCCTCAGGGCACCGTGCAGGGGCTGGCAGGGGGGACAGGACAGCAGGAGAGGAGGTGTTGGAGGACAGGAGCAGACACGCACAGAAATGACTCTTGGAGTAGGAACCAGTCACAGGGTGTAACACTATCACCTGCAAATCAAGTAATACAGTGTCACCAGAAATGAAACACTTACTGGCATGAGGAACAAAAGAAATAACTCTCTAGAGGAGACAGTGTCCCAAACCCATGAGCTTGCCCGTAGAAGTACTCTGATACCCCAAAATCCGAGGGATGTGGATGCTTGGGTGGGGACTGAGGCTGTGTATAAAGGCATCAGTAATGTCTGCTTCTTGTACCCCACACTGCCCTGGTACATTCCATGTGCAAATGCCTGTTCTGATCCCTTTGCTCATGATCTGGTGCCACAGGGCTGGAAAGGCAGACACTCTCTTCTGGGATATCCTGGAAGAACTCAGATATGGGAGGTAACCAATTTTCTGATGCTAGGGAGGCACAGCCTTTCCCCTCTGCTTCCAGAGCCCGGCTGATCAATGGCCCATCCCTGGAAAGCCGGGGAAGGACCTCTCTGCTCAGCACCAAAAAAGGTAGAGGACTCACAAAGGGGATCTCTCTGCCTCCCCCATGCCAAGTGGCCATAGCTGCCCGGGGTGGATCTCCGCCTGGCCTCGGTGGAAACGCCTGGCACAGCCCCGGGCCAACATTCCCGGCGTTGGGAAGAGCTGCCAGCCCTCCAAGTCACCAGACTGCTGCTCAGCTTCCTTGGCCAAGTTTAACTCCAGCAAAACCTGGGCAAAACACAACTTCTCCTGAGCGTTTCAGATATTGTAATGGCCTTGCTGCAAACTCTGAGCTGCCTTCAGTGTCCCGCTGGGCAGCACCCTCCCCAAAGTCTTGTTTACCTAATATTTAGCTTTACTGAAGACATGAAGAGGCTGATTTAATAACCAATGAAAACACAGAGTCCTTATTTGTGTTACAGTCACATTTCCCTCTGGATAAGATGAACCTAGTAATGCTTAACTAATTAGAGCCCAGCTTCGTGTGAGCACAAATTCAGCAATTTTCACTCTTCGAAAAGTCAGAGCTTACTGTTTTATTTCTTAAAACATCTGAGTCTGGAAAGGTTTGCTCTGATGCTCCTTAAATTTTCCAACCATATCTTCCCTTAACAGAATTCAAATGCCTGAGCCATGTTCAACCGTGCTCCACTGCACATAACTCTCGACATATGTAGAGATTAGACACATAAAACAGACCAAAACATATCTCACCTTGCTGCAGAGGCATACAACTCTTAAATTATAATTGCTTTTGTGTCTCATGACAACAGAAAATGGGAACTGAAGTGCACAGCAACACAAAGCAAACTGAAACCCTCTTGATTCTCCACATTAGACTGATGAGCCTTCAACCAGAACAGGCTGGGCACTGACAGGCACTTTAGCACCCTCAGAGTCATTTGTAAATCCAGAGGTATAAATCCTGTTAGGAAATGTCGGGGGGAAGAGATGCAGAAAGCACTGGCTTTCGTGGGGTGCTGAACAGACACCCTTTCAGAAGGGAGAGTGCCCAGCCCACACACAGCTTGCTGCAAAAGGGCAAGGGTGCCTTGGAATGTGCTTAGAGCCAAGATCTGGCTTTGTACAGGCAGGGTGTGTCTTTGGTAGGAAAATCATGATAAAGAGGGAGCAAAATAAACAATGCAATTCCTTGAAAATGGCCAGTACGTCCTGCTGACTGCACAGGCCTGTGCTGAGCTCAGGGCAAGCCCAGCCGAGGACTCTCCTGCACGTTTTTACCTGCAAAGTTTTGTTTTACCAGAAGTTTTGCCTGACATGACATTATCTGAGTGCTGCAGAAAGCAGGTATTGTAGCAAGCAAAGGTTTCAATATACCCTCTTTCAGAGTCTCCTAATACTATGAAAAAAAAGAAATACATCAAGTTCCCAGAGATGAATTCTGGATATTGCAAGTGCCCTGGGAACAGTTTTCCTGCACCAGTCTCAAGTACTCATTTCACAGAGATGGTGACTACAGCTGTTTCCCTCTCCCTTAGCATAGAAAAAGAAAGGAGAGATTAATATGGAACCATATCAGCTTCATTATCAGCCATTTATCCTCTTGTTGTTGAGCTGCCACAGTCAATGAACTCCTGAAATAACCCAAACCAGTGAAGTTTGCAAGTTCAGTGTGCAAATTCACAACTCTTTTAAGGAGGCTTTAGGCTTTCAACAAATTAACTTAAATACAGCAAGAGGATTTACACTGTACATCTTTTTCATTAATGAAATAATGCTTTATAACTAAGGAGGTAATAGTGATAAGCACAGCCAGCAATTCATACCAATAAACCCTTTGTAAAGATCTTTTGTCTTTAAAAACCTGTTTTCCCGGCAAGAACACCTGAAAGAACAGGAACTAATGAAACCATTCTAACAAGTTTAAACTAAAAATAGAGATGCATTTTTTTCCCCAACATTTGTGAAACTTTGCTTTGCTTCAAAAATTCTCTGTAAGAACTAGGAAATTGGGATCCTGATTCACAGCTATAAAAGCACTGGAGTAAGCAATGGAGAAGCCTCGAAGTTTGTGCCTGGTAAGACACCAAGTGACTTCAGAGGTTTGGGTACTGGACACAGGCAGCACCCAGGACCAGGGTGAGGAGCATCAGGCTGGCAGCCCTCAGCAACAGGCTGGGACAGTCTGCAAAGCTGGATGAACAATCTTCTGGCTGTATTCCAGTAGCCAAAGGAAAACCTATTTTGTGTACTCCTGCTTACAGAAGGACCTTGGTAGGTCCTCCAGGTAAAAGCAACTGGAATCATAAATTTCAGTTCACACCGTGCTTTCTGCTTGCAGAGCTTAAAATGGTTTGTGGATGCTTTCAGAGATGGTAAAAAGGAAATTCAAAGCAGCGAAATAAGTTGTCCAACCTCACACCACCACTCACAATAGCACTGTGGCTAGAAATTAATCTTCTGGCCAGAGAGAGCCCTTAGAAGGAAGTATCCTCATCTGACCGCATCCATTACAGTTTCAATTAATAGATTACCATGCAAACCATGCCAAAACGAAAAACAGAGGAAAGTTTTCAAGTAACTTTGTGGGAAAAAAAAACTGTCAGCAAAGCACACAAACAACAATTGGCAAAAGCTAAACAAACAGGACACAGGACTGGGAGGACCTTCTGATTATGAATGCAGACCCCACCACAGTACAAAAGCAGGTCCATAAATACCAGTTCCTGCCCTGCCTTAACCCCCAGCATTGCCTGCTGCAGCCCCAGGAAGGAATCCTCCTCACTGAAAGAGCAGAAAGTAGATGAGCCCCAGAATAAAGAGATCACTATAGTACTTAAAGCTGGTAAGAGTGAAGTTACTGAAGCCTGAATAATTTGCAACTTAACAGGCATTTAAATATAGCCCTGCATATAACCAACGTTTAAATGTCAACGTGAATAAAACAGAACACATGTGCTTTATCAAGCTGGCCATCTGAAGAAATACAGACTACAAACATGTAAATCAGCACAATACTCACCGACACTGAAACATCCTCTATTTTCCTTTTAGCGCTGGAGTCAAACAAGACATTCCGTCCCCTTCTCTCGCAGTCCTGATACACGATCAGTCGGATCTGACTTGGGTCAAACTCTGGCAAAGGCCAGCTGTAATTAAAGAAGAAAAGAGCAGAAGGATCAATTACCACAACTCTTTATTACACTGTTATTCCTACATTATCTGTATATACAACTTGATTAAAACAGAAAGTCAAGCAAATGCAACGCCATTTCATCAAACCCTTTGATGCCGCGGCCAGAACGAAGCCTTTTGTTGTTTTTTTTTCTTTCCCCTACACGTGCCAAATTACACTGTCATAAACTCCACCAATCCACTACAACCACATAAAATGATCTTTGCAGCATTAACAGATCTTGTGCTCTGTCTCGTGATATGTTTTCCTCAAGTTCCAGCTATTTAAAATCAAAGTCATAGAAGAACTCAGCTTCTGTGTTCGAAGACCGAAAAACCACCAGGAATAATAATCACAGGATGGTTTGGGTTGAAGGGACCTCAACCACCTAGTCCACTCCACTTCAGCCACCGTGACTCCAGGCCATGGTCAGCAAACCACACAGAGCAGTCCTGACACACCTATTCCCAAACTGGTTCTGCATTCAGTGACAAGAGAAGGAGCTCTCGTGGGCCGCTGCCCTCCCCAGTGCCACTGCTCCAGAGGAGCTCTGCAAAGGGAGAACTCGCAGGGCTCAGCCTCGACAATCACTGCATCATCTTGCCTTGAAGGGTGCTTTGTAGCCCTCATCTTAAGTTTCCATTTTAAAAAGCCAGCCATCACTTTAAAGCCCAGCAAGCATTGTTGCCCACTGGCTTGGGAATCCATTTTCACTGATACCTTCTCTGTTCTTGGAAGATAGGAAACAAGACACCTGCTCTATCCATGAAACCACCAGGAATCATCTTTCAGCTAGTTCACAAGCCACTTCCTAGATCAAGTGAAATTCTAGCTTCCTTATCCTTGGCTTTTAGGCATGCAGCAGCAGCATGGAACCCCAAGAAGCCATAAACAAGACGCTGGAACTTTCCAGCCATTACTGAAGCATACAAGCTCCCAATTTACAAGAAGCAGCTGTACATTTATTTCAGCAAAAAGACACCCATAATATGGATTAAGGCAAACCTGGCATGCTGGACTCCAACACAACAGGGAATTTTTCCCTCTAACTCAGCACCCAAGAGGTTTCCTCCTCTACACCCATGATGAATTATGACCCTGCAACTCCTGTGACAGCAGAAAATCAATCTGATCACCAAAGTCATCACTGCCTATCAGAAGCTTTTAGGACTGCCCAGTATAGGTACACAGTCTTTACAACCAGTGTAGTCCAGTGGGGTGAAACTAAGCCTCAAGACATACAGTTATTCAGCCTCCTGAGAGAGGAAATCCATTTCCTAATCTGCCCAGCCCCACCGTTTAGCAACAGGAGAGAAAAACAGAAGCCGCAGAAAAGCTCGTGTGCAACAAATGTCAAAATCAACTTGTTACAAGAAAAAACCTTGAGAAACCTGAAGCTGAAATAACTTGATGTCTAGATTTGGGGTCAAAGAGCCATGCACCTTCTCGTTTGGCCACCTAAAGCCAAGTGTCCTCAGCAGAGGGACGTGCCCACAACGAAGAGCAGACACCCAACTGGGCAAATTCTGGACCAAAACCCAAGTACAGTGAAAAACTCAGAGCTCGGCTTACATTTACAGGGGGTCTCTGCTAACGAGCCCCATCTTGCATTTCAGAAAGCAAAAGAAACCAAAATCCCTGAGTTTATAACATGTCTGGGGGTTACCAACTGAGAGGCTTAAAGGCACTAATGCTGGGGGATGGCAACTGGTAAGAGCATGACTTTGGCTAGAGGTGAGGAGAACCTCGGGATAGACTGGCTTCCTGGAAGAACAGCCTCCACATATTTAAATGAAATCAGGGGAAGTCTAGAAACTAATTTTTTTTCCAGATAGGCCACTGTGGTTCCTACACAGAAACAGTGTGTGACAATAACAAGGAATTGCTTGCCAAAAAGGTGCTATCGCTTGCTCCACCCTTGCAATGCATCTGAATTTCCTTCACACTCAGACAAAAGCATGTCTTCCATTACCTAGTACTTCTGATATTTGACTTTGAAATTACTGGCAAAGAAGGGCAGTAGCTGTTCCAGATCTTAGGAAAGTCTACTTATAAAAAGCTCCAAGAGCAGATTACACACTAAGAGGAGAGAAAGCTAAATATAAAACTCTTGGTGTATTCAGAAACGTATCTGATCAAGGTAACAAGAGCTTGTTTACTTCTCAGCTTCTTCACATGACATTTTAACTTTCTCTAGACAAGCATTTAGTAGCTATTATCCATCATAATTTGTGATAATTCCAAAGAAGCGTTATCTCTGTTACATAATAGCATCCTTAAGCACATTTCAGCCTTGCAAAAACATTCCCTGGCAATAGCAGGCCACTTCCCAAACCAGAAGGGCCTTTCAGAGAGCTGGGGGAAAGTTCATTTAGACAGACAGTAAACAGAGGCAGCCTGGCACCTCCGACTCGCCCCCACCGGCGAGGGAGAAGCAGGACACAGAGTAGCTCTGCTTCTGTTGTTAGCAGGTTTAAAATACCGTTAAGCTTGATATCTGGCTAGATTATCCCCAGAAACGGAGAAATTCCTGCCTGCAATGGGCAGGGCGCGTTCTCAAAACAAATATACCAGGGCAGCACTCCAGCGCTCCTCTTCAGGCAGATGAAAACTGACCTAGATCTTCTGAATATAATTAGTTCTGTTTATAAATGGAAACTAACTTTGACATTTAACTGATGTTTTCTTGAGATTCTTTCAGGAAAACCAGGAGACGTAGAATCAAATGTTCTGGCAGTGTTAATGAAAGGTGAGTCTCCATCTCTCCATTTCTCTGGAAATGACACTTTCTTAATGAGAACTTTCTCCTGCATGACCTATCTGCCACTCTTTGATCTTTCCTTGAAAATGCTTAGATTTAAAGGAAAACACAAGAACAAACCCTGAACAAAAACCACCACCAAGAAAACCCCAGATATCTTTCACCATCAGTGGAAAGATGTTTTCCACACAGTGCTGTGAGTTCATGGAGGGCGGGGGGAAACAAAAGCCAAATTCCTTCTGAGCAGGACACTGCTCCTGAGAGATCTCCACTACACGTGGGGATTCTTCTAGAATGACATGTCCAGAAACACCTGTATGGGGTAGAAATCCGCTGATGTATAAATGCCGTATCGGATGTCTCAGAAACAAATCGCATAAACCCAGATCTCACACTGGGACAGACTGGTCAAGGTTGGAGGGGATTTCTGGAGTCCAACACCCCTGCACTGATGCTAATGCAAGTACAAAAAGTGCAAAAGGAAGGAATTATCTGGGACAGAATGGAAAACTTCCACATGATTAAAGATGAAATTATTAGAAACTAATAATAAGAAAATCAAGGTCTGAGAAATTATATTTAATGTATGTTCACACTTAAGCCCTACTGTTGTTCAGCTCTTCCCCTCTTTCACCCTTTTTGTTTTCCTGCCTTTTTTACCTTCAATGACTAGAAATATTACCTGGAGCTGACATTTCCAGATCCATGACGTGCCTCCTGACACCTGTACTGTGAGATTCATGGCAATTCAGAACTCCAAATGCTCTCCAAGGACGGATTTTCTTGTGTATCCAATTCCTGGGGTTTATTACTGCCATCGACACTTCTCAGCAAGAACTGAATGACTGTAAATTGGTTATTATTTCACTCTGGGAAAGTTTTAATAGATGAAACTACAGCCTCTCCATCAATTAAAATACAGGATTTCCCCCTGTAATTGAATGCAAGTTCATCCCTTCCTCCTCATTCCCACTTTCAATACGAACAGCACTTCTTCATTATGTGAAAGCTTTAGCTTAGTATTACTTCTTCTTCTGCCTGAGACTTCAGTTTTAAAACTATTTTATATTAACACAGCTTAGATAGTATCAATTACGTTTTAATAAACACAGATATTTTAGAAGTCATAAAGGGAAGTAACTGAGGCAAGCTGGTCAAGATATTAAGCAGGTAGGAATTGTAAAAGAGTTTTCTAAAAGGTAAAGTTGCTCAAAACCAGAACGTGACTACACATTGAAAAAGTAAGTTGAAACTATCAAACTATTGTTTTCCTACATCATGTTACCCATAGTTATAAAAACTGCCTGGTGATGAATCACTTGGAACTATTTTTAAATGCATCTACGCAAATGATATTTATAGTTTATGCCAGCTTATCTGTTCTGCGTGGTTTTCATGTTAGCACCTTTTTAGAGGGTGACAGAACAGCCAGGCAGAGCAGCCGGCGGGCCCACCTTGCCCCGCGCTCCCCTCGCAGGCTCCTGCGGGATGAGCAGCAGAGCAGAGGCACAGGGATTCCAGGGCTTATCTCCAGCTCCTGCAGATGACTCTCCAGGTATTACCGGCGTTGCAGACCCAGCCAGCTTCCACACAGTCACCTGACAGAGCCCGTGCCTGTCCTGAAGAGCTGCTGTAAACGCAGGGCTGTTCCATGGGGCGCCCTGGGATGTCGGATGCAGATCCATCTCCACACTCCATGGAGATGAGCATCCACCCCAACGCCTGCTCACCTGCACCTACACAGCCCAGTAGTATTTAGGATCCTGCAGTTGCTTTGTTGCAGGGAAGGGTGATCAGGTGCAGAAGGAAAATGGTCCTTGCCTAGTCCAACCACCATATCACACTCCTCTCACCCCTGACCGAGATGCCTTTTCCAACAAGGAATTCTCTTCTCCTGCCCAAACTCCTCTCCAGATTTCTATTCTCTGTTACTGGATTTTCTTTCCTTTGGCTTTGAGAAGATACAAAAAAAAGTCAAGTATACAGGATACCTGGAGAGGGTATTGTATATATTGTAATACCTTCCTACTGCATTTAAATAATTCACTTTTATTTGACCATTATCGTACAAAAACAGCTGCATAAACCATTCTGAAAGAGCAGTGTGGAAGTAATCTGGAAGCAATGAAAACAGAACTGTACTGCATGTTAATAAAGCTTCCACCTTTGAAGACCATCTTTTTTTTAGAGGTATGGGCAGGTTATTTATTTTTTTTTTTTAGCAATAACACCTGAAACACAAAAGAACTTTCTCAGGATTCACATGACAAGGATGATCCAGGCAGCACCACCAATTTGCAAGGTTGGCCTTTTAAGAGAGAGATTCCATTTAAGTGCTGGTGACATAACACAACCATAAGGCTGCGAGGAGGAAGAAGATCCCTAGAGATGAGAAACCACGGGGCCTTCACTTAGCAAAAATTTTGCAAGATAACTGTCTTTACGAGAGCTGAGGTCACGTCAGTGACTGGTGGTGAACACTTGCTGATTCTGCACAGAAAACCAGCGACTGAGCCTCGGCAGGGCCAGGGAGGAGCCCTCGAGGCTGGATTGCGAAGGAGCTCGCCCAGCACTCGGGTGACGCTGCCCTTTGCCACCGTGACCTCGGCCAGGCTTCCACACAAGTCACAGGACCCGTGTTCTGGGCAGCCTGGAAGAGCAGACACATTCTGGATCACCCCAGGGACAGCCACCCTTGACTGCTCCCAGCGGGGACACGTTTCAGCGTTATCACATGGGAACGACGTTCCTGTGACATAAATGACACCCCAGCGCTCCCCTTTCCCTCTCCTGAAGGAGGGTGACCTGTCCACAGGCACGGCAGCACAGCAGCTCAGCTCCCTGCTCCATCCCTAAGTCTGCCTCAGGCATTTACCAGCTTAGCAATCCTCACCTGGAATAGCTGCACTTCTTGAGCTCCAGGAACTTGTGCTGCTTATCCTAAGCACAGAGAGTGCACCAGCCAGGTATTCCACAGGCGGTACAATAAACCCGACCTGGACTGCCTTCCAAGCTCCTTGGTTATGGCCAGGTCTTTAACTGTGTATGAAGCGGACTTTAGCTTGTTTTCATTTTTTTCTCCCTTCTACCAAGTCACTTGACTCTCATTAAGATACCTCATTTATACTCTAAAGTCTAATACATGAGCCAGATGCCTTTTCACAAGCAAAAAGACATAATATTTACAGGTTAGGTGCAGCCTAGTCAATACATTAATCATAATCTGGAGTGTGATATTGAAAATAAGTTGGTGGGAAGGTTTTTTTAAAAATGTGTAGCATGTTGAGTAACTTTGCAATTCACACAGCTTCAGAATTTACAATCAGTATTAGCAATTTCATAAAATATTTTCCGGACTACCTCACGTCATTTTAAGGATCACCTGCTCAGCTTTTAGCTGATTTAGTCAAACATATGCATGCAAATATTTGCACATACACACACAAGCTCCGTGCTCTTTTGAAATACCTGTTTTAATTAAAACCACACACAAGTGAGACAGCTCATTTCAGTTAAATTCACTAGCACTGAACACAATGCTTTACATTATTCAAGCAGACTGCACTTCCCTTTGCAAAATTACGACAGACAGAATCAATTCAGGGAAAAAAATTATTCGTGCCATTTAGCATGAAATTATAATAAAAATTATTAAAAATTAAGTCTGTAAAAGATATGAAAATATTCATATCTCTGGAAAAGAAACATTTTCATCACAGGGAAAATAAGCTTTAAAAAAAAAAAAAAATCAAAATAATCTCAAGAAGTGTGCAGTGACCGTACCTGGGAAGCATCTTTGTCCCCCGAGCAGTTCCACTTTTCGAAATCCCTATAAACTCCTGTTGTGCCCGGCTGCCAACTCAGGTTAATAATAGCAATGAGCCATATTCATCCAAAACCACAAGACTGTCAGGTGACATATCAAGAGGTCTGAATTTAACTCAAACAAAAGACTCTCCATGCGGCAACGCAAAAGGCTTAATCCTAGCAACAGGATCACGAAAACCACCTTAAGGGCAGCGGCGCCGGGGGTTGCACCAGGCTGCGTTCGCGCTGCCCCGCAGTTTCATAACCCAGATCCGGCCCCTCCATCCGCACCGCCCGCGGTTCTGCTCGGAGAGCGGCGCCGCCTCCGCCCCGCTCCGCGTGTGCGGCCGGGGCTCAGCGCGGGCCGCCCGGGCTCGTCCGCGGCCGCGTCCCCGCGCTCGGCCCCATGGCACGGTCCGCGGGCAGCCGCGCTGCCCCTCACAGCCGCGGCCGGGGCGCTCGGCCCGCCCGGGGGTCAGAGCGGGGCGGGCTCCCCGCTCCCCTCACAGCCCGCACCGCGCCGGGGCCGCGGCGGCCGGGCCGGCGTTCCCCGCCATCATGTGACCGCCCGTCAGCGCGGGCCACCTGCGCCCGCCATGCCCGCCGCCATCCCGCTCCCTCAGGGACCGGCCCCGCTCCGCCGCCATCCCGCTCCCTCAGGGACCGGCCCCGCTCCGCCGCCATCCCGCTCCCTCAGGGACCGGCCCCGCTCCCGCCGCCATCCCGCTCCCTCAGGGACCGGCCCCGCTCCGCCGCCATCCCGCTCCCTCAGGGACCGGCCCCGCTCCCGCCGCCATCCCGCTCCCTCACGGACGGGCCCCGCGCCCCAACAAAGGGCGCACTGTGTGCTCGGCCAGGGCTCATTAATATGACACAGGAGGCACCGCGAACATGAGAGAGAATTAAACATGTGAACATGAGAGAGAATCAAACATGTGAACATGAGAGAGAATTAAACATGTGAAATAATGCCCCCCAAGGAAAACCCGACCAGCCCCATAGCTGTAAACGAGGCTCCCCGACTGCTCCTGCCGTGCGAGGAAGGCTGCCCGGGCATCACAACAGCGACTGAAATTGAACAAACTTTTATCTCTAAATGGCAGGGGAGGAATGAGAGAGATGGACAGGGAAGTGACAAAGGAACTGTGCAATCCAAAAGAACGCAATGCACATCAAAAGTCTTGTCACGGGCACATGTGGGGCTAATCACTTGTGCTTCTAATTCTGCATTCCTTGAATAAAACTCAACTAATATATGAAGGCAGAAGGCTGCAACATCATAAATCCTACCTCATTTTTTTTTTCAGTGTCTGAAAACCTACAGGTTTTGCCAATATTTTAAACAGAAAAGCAGCAAAAACACATTTATCATCAGGATCTCCTGTTCCACTGCATCCACAACCCAAAGCACGGGCCTGCCGATGGTTCCCCTGTATCACAGAGTGGCTGAGCTGATGTACTTGTTCATGGGCTCTGCCCCCAACACCCAACAGACCCAAGAGTCCAGATGTTGTTTGCCCCGTGGAACAGGGGAACACCAAGCTCCCTCTTCTGCTACACATCTGGACTAAGTTCAGGCAGAAATCCTTAATTTATTCACACCACAGCAGTTTTGCTGCTGTTTTATAGGAAGGTAATATTTTTATGTTTGCTGCTGGGCAAGTGTTTTGACACAAAAGCGGCAAAACTAAAGAGAGATAAAACCATTATCTTCTGTTGCCAGGAATGCTTTACAGGAAGTTTCTCATTTAGAAATGAAGAGTTGAGGCCCTGACCCCACAAACACATACATTACACACTTGGCTTTTCATACACCACTAGTGCCAGGGAATTCAATGGAATTACTCACATGAGCAAAATTGGGCATGTGCTGTTTACAGGAGACCCATGCCTTAAACCCAGTCTTGCCTTCACAGCTTAAAATGCCAAGCTTTGGGAGATGTAAGCAGTAAGATCTGACTTCTCCCACCTTCTTGATCTAGTGAAGGAATGTGCTGTGCACAGTAACTTTCTTTACCTGTGTGGCAAAGGCACCTCTCTCTAAAGGTTACTGATGTCAAAAGTGACCTTTTTTCTTAGACATGCAATGCTGAGAAGTTCAGTGCCATGTATTATGTAAACATTTATTTACAGGAGTAACATCTAAGGTTTCCATTTTACCTCAGGGTAACCTGATGCGCTTCAAAGACAAGCGCTTTGAAAGCAGAGCCAGCCTCCATCCAACAACTGACCAGGAAAAATATTGGAAGGAATTTCTCTGCTAATAGAGACAGACTCGAATTGTTCAGAGAGTAAACAGTGCTTTAGCCAGATCAGTGAATATTTATTGCTTGAGGAAGGACTTCAGATACTCAGTGTTTGCTCATTCACCATACCCATATCCAAGAAAACAGTCAGGCCTTTGTAAGATGAGATACGCACCATCCTCTTCTCTAGGTGTATATCCAGGCATCTCTTTGAAAGGGTGAAGGCTTTCCTTTGTGTGTGTGTGTGTATAAATATGAGCTTGAAAAATAAAGCTGGTAATATTATTCTAGTTCAGAAAAACACTGAAATTAAAAAAAAAAAAAAAATAGAACTATCAAAATCTCCTGCTGTAGCCCATCACCTTCCAGGGACATACTGCAGTATCCATGCACATCCACCTGACTGCAGATGGGAGAGATGTGGGTGACGGTGTTCAACCACATCCAACAGCCCTGAACCCAGCGGACTCTCTGCTTGACCAGGCCTGTGGCACCTTCTTAAACATACGTAAGCCAAAAACATCCTCAAAACCGAACAGCACCAAAAAGAATTCTCCCTTTCATTTTATCCAAAGGCATTTCTGAAAACGTTTAAAACTACTGCAAAGGCTCATGTGCACCTTTCGGGTATAAATCATCTGATTTTAAACCGAGCAGACAACAGAGTTTGCTCCAACCGCAGGCTAAAAAGTAATGAAATGATTCATTTTTGGTCTTCGCTGCCTTAACCAGTTTTTTCAGTCCTTCTCCTGAAGGAAGGCTTCCCTCACACATGTTGGAAGCACACACAACAAAGAGCCAGTAAGTGAGCCAAGAAATGTTTATTGCTTAGTAATGCACGAAGGTAGGAGCTGGAAGCCACAGCAGACCAAAAGAGAGAAAAACCAATTAGGATTTTATTTGAAATCTGACTAGAAATACTTGGACACCGTTTCTCTACAAAACACTTGCCTTAGTAGTATTGCCACTGAGCTAGACTTCTAAAAAAAATGTGGGGTTTGTGCATTTTTTTATCCCTCCAAAAAAAAATTCCAAGCAAGCAGCCCTCAGGAGTTTCAAAACTGGGCCCCCTTTTCTTTAAAGGAAACCAGATTTTTAAACAGACACTTCAAAAAGGGCTTTTGATATGCAATAAGACAAAAACCCCATAAATCAACAGAGAAGCAAAGGTTATAAACTTTCCATTCACAGGATTCTCACTACCAGCACGAGGTCTCTGGAATGAACTGTCTCTACCAGCACTGTCAAGGAGCACCAGCTCAACTACAAATCTGCCCAGAGCATTCCTGGAGGGCAGGACACGGAACATTATCTCTCTCTTAAGAGCATGGATGCTGAGACCTCAGCAGATTGACCGTCCCCTTCACTGCTGTAATTTTTCAAGTCATGATAAAAGATGATGAAAATAAAAATAACTATCAAAGTAAAAATCTGATGCACGGTTAAGCCACTGGAACATTGGTGTTTGTTTTGTATCGCATTTCCAATCGCAATCTACTATAAATAAGACACCGAACAAACCTCTATAATACCAACTGGTACTGCAGGACAAGAGGGCATTTTCCCCCTGCCAAACAGCTATTTTATTGTGTGCACTCGGGTGCGCAGAGCAGAATCTTCTGCTGCAGCTATTAAAAATAAAGTGTAAATAGCTCAGTATTGTGCGCGTCTAATGAAAAGTTGGGGGTGGAAAAAAGTTCCAATACAAACTGCTTTTGATGAGCACACACAGTTGTTGGAAATAAAGAGCCTTCTAAAACCACCCAGAATCGTGTAGTGCAGCAGAGGAGGGTCGTAGGGGGAAGTCTGTGTTCCCTCCCTTACGCTGTAGAGTTCTGGAGATGTCACGATAGCTTCAACAGTCCTTAAATCCACACTTAAAACTAACTCAGCAGAACAAAATCAAGCTCACAGGCCTGGATTTATCAACTGCAAAGTCTGCTTGAGGAACTTAATGGTGAATTGATGCTTTTTATTTTGGAGATCATAAATATTAGTAGATGAGACAATGAAGAGGAAAGAAGATATATTGCAGTCAAGGTTGACTGCAAGACCTCTCTTGCCATGAAAAGGATGACATCTTAGAAGGATCACTGTAGCTTCACTGTTGCTATCAAACAATATTAATAATAATAATAAATCCTTGAAGATTCTTGATGGAACTAGAGTACTTTGGTGGAGGACTCCTAACATTTCATGTTTTTAATAGGCAAACATTGGGTTTGTCTATTAAAATCCTCTACTTAAACCCTATATTAACACTCTATTGTCTGTATTTATCTTCAGCTTAGAGTGTCTTTAAGGCTTTTATTTTCATTCACTTCCCAGCGACTGCAGTTTTCTTCTTTTGGCACCACTGAAAACTGAGATTCTCAATACATTACTTCAGGAGATACTAAAAAAAAAGAAAAGCTGCAAGATGCGTAACCAAACTGCTGGTGTACTTTAGTTATGCTTGACATGCCAGGCAATTTCTGCACCAAGTAAACACATCTAAATAAGCTTTTGTTGTGTTTTTTTTTAATCAGACAGATATATCTAAAAATTTTTACAGGCTACAAGAATGTAAACAGCTGCATTTTTTTTCTGTCACGCTTTTTAACTGTGAGCTGGGCTGGCGTGGGCGATGCTGTGCCCAGAAGGCAGCAGGTCCCTGCCAGGGCACCTGCCCAGACCCCTTCTCCACTCCAAAACCCCCTGGCCTGGCGGCAGGCAGCCAGGATAACCCCTGGTGGAGACCTTCAGCTGGAAATGGCACTCCGTGGAGTGCCCAAACCACCGGTACATCCAGTGCCAGCACATGGGGCAAGGAGAGCGCCTGCCCGGTGCAGACCCTGGCCCTGCTGCACAGCCCTCCGCAGGGTCGGGGTGCAGGGAGCCATCTGCTCGTGCTGATTAAAACATCCTGTAATACTTGTTCTGTGAGTTTTATAAAGGCAAAAAATATTGCCTCGGTGGTGAAAGTCATCCGGTGCAGGCAGCACGGGGCTTGGAGCATTCCTTGGCTGCAGGCCACGGCCCTGTAATTGATTAAGGTGGCTGCACTTGTGACCGAGTGATAATTGAGAGCCCCATAAATCTCCACACAAGTATTTGCCACTCAGAGATGGAAAGAAATTGCTATGGACCTTCATAACGAGCTGCAAGCAAAAAAATTACAACTGGTATTAAAAATACCAGGAATCCCCCCCCCGATCACTCCCAACCTCCTTGGCCAACATTCACATTTTCAGTTACATTTCCAGGAGTGTCAAATGCACAAGGACTACACCTTCAGGCTTTCAGCTAAGTCATCCCCAGCACAAACTCAAATCAGTCCAATTTCTCAACATTTTCTTGAGTACTTCCAAGTCTCCCTTCCCCAGGTCTCATTTATCCACACAGGCAGCATTGCTTTAGCCGAGGTTTACGTGATATTCTTTCCTTGGAAAAAAAAATTACTAAAAAAGCAAAGCTGCAGCTGTTCAGGGTTCCTTGGAAGAGGAGGAAGACAGATGTAAGTAGTTATTCTCTAAAGATTCACAGGGATCAGTGCCTGAGCAGCATTTTACTCTGTCCCTCATGTGACTGTTTAATTAGGTGTTGATTCACTCAGTCATGAGACACAAGGAAACAGGGCTGCAAGCCCCAACGTCAAAGAAAAAGTAATGCCTGTTCTGCCAGTTTCTGTATTAGCAAAGCACAAAGGGGACATCCAGTTCTGAGAAGCAAAACTCGTGTTTCCTTGCCCATAAACCAAATCATCAAATCACTTCAGCCTTTCCATATTAAAAAAAAAAAAGAAAAGAAAAGAAAAAAAAAGACCCATGAATTACTTCAGAGGAAGATGCTTGTGAACTCCCTGATTGTTCTCCACTGTCAGAGCTGGGACCAGAGTGAGTGTCCAAGGGTGAGCTCCCTGGCCAGGCTGAGCAGGGTGTGCCCTTCCATCTGGTAATCCAGGTCCAAGCTGCTTTAGGACACCGGGCTTTCTTCTGAGGTTGGTTTGTTTGTTTGCTTTTAGAAAAAGAATACAAGCTATTTTGCTATGCCTTTATTCCTGTTGTTAACTGAATTTCTTAGTACCAAAAAGCTTTTCTGTTATGGGGTCTGGTTGCCATAGGAACAGGCTTTAAAAATATCAAAGAAATTTTCAGCACATGGTAAACCAATTTCACAAACTGTGTATGTTTGTAATAGGAAAAGCTGGCGGACAATTATTTGTATGTACTCAGTTCAACCGAGGTCTGACGTAGGGATAATCCCAAAATGCTGCTCTCAGTCCAAAGCCTGGGGTTGTAGAGGACTACAGTGAACTTGAGCTTGCTATGTTACCAGGTCATTTATCAAGACAGTCACATACAATTAACAGATGACGATCATTTTTCCAGTGAAGGTGACATTTGGGCTCAGTGTGTCACCACAATGGATTAAATGCCAAAAACTCTTTTCCTGAAGAATACTACACTAAACCTTTGATTTTAAACGTTGTGTGTTTCCAGTCTCACCCTCCTCATTTGTGTAGATTTTACTGCTCATTTCAAACACATGCCTAATGCTAAGCACATGAGCGGCTTCGTTGGGAGCAATCAAACTACTTAGACTTAAAGCACATGCTTAGGCAGAGTGCTGACTCAGCCTTATTGCCCCTCAGACTGCACCAAAACCCCTTCTCAGTTACACAGGAACAACTGCAAACTAAAGGCAGGGGATGACTGTACGAACAAGTAGAACAAACTGGTATCTATGGACTGAAATCCCAGGCTGCCCTCTCTGTACGTGATGCTCATTTAGACTGCCATCCCACGAGCCCTAATGATGGATCCTCCCTGTGAATCCACATGTGTCTGGCACCATCACATGACAACTGAGCATCTCCAACACCTCCCCATGTCCAGGGCGATGCTTGGCCCAATTCTGCAACCCTTCTGCACAGAGTGGTACCTGTGGCCGTGGCAGCTGGAAGCCCAGGAGCCCTTAACCCGTCCCCTCAGCTAACCCTCACAGCTACTAACACCAAGTTCCTGCATTTCAAGACTACTGCCAGGCTCGGAACCAGAAACAATTAGGAATGATTTCACAGCTCTGCCAAATAACACTAATGAATATCTAGGTGGACTGGATCTATCCTACAGCTGCTTTTCAGGAGGGAAGAGTTTTCTTGGCTGCAGCCCATGGACTGAACATCCCTCCCTTACTGGCTCTACAAGTCAAACAGGCCTCTACTTAATTTGCAGAGGGGATGAGATCTTGATTTGTGCAGATATTGAAGAGCCCCAAGACTACTGTGAGGAGCCCAGACTGCTCAATTCTCCAAGGCAAGAGTCATGCTGCTCAACTGTTTTCCAAATTAAGCATGCAAAGGTGACCTGAAACTATTTCAGGTAGATCTATATAGAGCAGACACTAAAGACATTGCTTGACTTCGCTTTTATGTAACTCATAAGGACATGAGGACAAATAAAAATCAGATGCTTGAACACGCCACATGGCCATCCAACTTCATTTGATATTGGCAAAAACACACAGACCGACAGAATAATGGAGCAGCCTGGCACCTGCAAACAAATGCACTAAAACCTGAACAATTTGGTTCCCAGAAGCAGACGAGCACTTAAACATGGTTTTAGCTATCAGCTACAACCTGCTCAACCTTTAAACCAAGCTGGGTTTGCTCCACTGTGCTTTGCTTACTGCCACGGGGAACTGCACCCTCAGGCTTTCTGCTATCCCCTTCAGTTTTCTAAGTCTCGTTACGTGCTCACAGTTTTGGGTTTCCAAGAATGGTAGGAATGGAAAATACAGTGTAGGACTGGCCATTGCCCAGGCTTTTCAACACAACCATCCAGCTAGAGGGATTTTCCACTGCAGAACAACTGAACTGGTCAAGTCTTACTGAGAATCCCACAGCACAGATACATGGAAGCTCTAAGCATCAGCTGAGCACAGCTCCTACACGTCCACAGAGCTTTTCTTACAGCTAAAATCCTTGTCTGTGATAACAAAACTGCAGGTTCAGCCCGGTGTGCCCTCCCTGGGTATCAGCACAGAAACTCACTCCAAACACACACCTTGCTTATCACGGGATTGAGCTGGAACACACAGTCCAAACCAGCTCTGCCTCACAGAATCAACAGAATCCCTTGATAAAACCTACATTGTTCCATTGGGAGGGGCTGTACTTAATCAAGATTATATATATATATTTAGTGTATGTTCAATAAACCCCTTTTTGCCAGTGGTAACGGATTTGATGAGAAGGCAATTCCAGACACTCCCAGCCACCACAGCTTGCCAGCAGATTTTAGACTGTGCACAGGAGCATCCCTAAGATGTGGGAACTCAGAGAAGCCTCGTGCTGCAGGTATCCTGCTGTGAACCAGCCACAGCACCACATGAAGCTGTTTATTCCACTGCATCAACAGGAAAGGCAGGCTCACGTGCTGGACAGCAAGAGCTGTCAATGCCACTGGGACATTTTGGACTGGGCTGTTCTCTGAAAGGAGCTGTTGGCAAAGTCATCGCTCCCTTGGCTCTGCTTTTCTCTTTCCCCTTCTGCTCGTGCATGTCACTTGATGTGACACAGCAGGAACCCCAGACAGGATGCACCCCACTGCTTGTGGCAGGAGGAGTAGGGGACAGTTCAGCACCCAGGGGAGCCCTTCAGAAAGGAGAGGCAGCACTGCAGGGCTCAGACAGGACAAAACTAAGAGGAGAACAGAAAAATGGAAGGGAAAGCGAGCTGGGCTTTGATTCTCTTCTTCCTCTGTCTCTGTGTGCATGTGTGTAAATACAAGTTCCCAAAGCAGAGCATGAACAGGGGCAGTGACAGTGAGGGAGGCATTAGGAGGAACAAGGAATCCCAAGCAAAATGAGTCGCAAAATCATTAAGGTTGGACAAGTCCTCCAAGATCATCAAGTCCAAGCTTCGACCAAATACCACCATGCCCACTAAACCATTATATCCTGTAAAATGTGCGTATTCAATCACAGCAGCACCCTCCACCTGCTTCCAGCTACACTTGCACATGGACCTCTGTAACCTTCTGAACACAGAGCAACTCCAGAACGCCACCACTTTCTACTCATTACACTCACTTCACACCCAGCAGTTCCAGCCTGGCTTTTATTTTTTGTACTTAGCAGCTGTCATCATTCATGTTGTTCTTTCCAAACAGAAGCCCACTGGATCCCTCTCCCCCCTGCTTTACTGTCACCATGCAGGAGGTGCTCCCTGTAATTTTCTTTTCCTCTGTTTTCTCCATCCGTACAGATGAGAACAATTGCCATTCGTTAATTTTACATTATCCTGCATGTTTTTTTCCTGCAGTGTGGACATAAACTAATGTCACCCCCTGAATATAGTTTAGCTGATTTGCCCTGATAGCTACTGACAGAAAAGATCAGTCTTTAAATGAATATATACTAAATACTGGGGGGAAAAACAACAAAACCACAAACAAACAAAAAACATGCCACCTGGTGTCTTACCCTCTGACCCCAGTGTGAGAAAGAGTCTTCCATGACACATGAACACAAACTATCCCCCAGCTCTGGGAGCCTTCTTCAATTCAAAAGGAAGTCTAATAGCATGTTTGAAAATAGTTACATTTTCAGGCTAATCAAAATTATTCATTTATTGATAACTGCAAAAAATACTATGAAAAAATCTACTAAAATTTAAAGCAAGTAAATTAATCTTATACCAAAGTGATATTTTTGTTTATCTGAAAGAAGTTTGATAAACATTTCTTTATAAAGATATAATTATGTTTTAGTCTCAAAAGAAGTTAAAGTTGCTTTGATTTTTTTTTTTTTAATTCTATACTTTTTAATTATGTCTGTTTTGGAAAAAAAAAAAAAAAAAAAAAAAAAAAAAAAAAAAAAAAAAAGAGGTCAGGAGTTCATGATTAGCATCTCCTGGCTGACTAGAAAATACATTCAGTTAAGAAACCACCGTGCTCATTTTCACAGCTTCTTAGCCCTCCATGCTGTCAGTAGAACAATTTCCTTTTCTACTAAGCAAGTAATTTCCAGTAACTCACAGCAGCTGAAATATGTTTAAGTACTGAAAAAACCAACCACCTTTTTCTGTCTGACTATTTAAGTTTTATGTCAGAGTTTGGGCTGCCTTTAAATAGAAACACAGCACTGTAAGCCAATTCACGGCCCTGACATTTGAGGCATTTCTTTAACTCTGTCTTCAGGGGTAGTACTGTTATTTTTCCTGTAGGAACAAGAAAATTCTGGCAGACTTCTTCTTTAACAGCTTCTCAGAGGCTCAGATAATGTCACTCAACCAGAACAAGCTTCTGAGCAGAGGCACACGCTCCCCCCGCGCTCTGCAGCCTGTGCCCTGCTCACCCAACCCCACAGCTTATCATCCCACTCGCTTTTCATTAACACCTGAACCAACATGGCTTTTCTATCCATTTCTGGTGTCAGATTCCATGAAAGTGAGTAAACAAACCATTCAGCCAAATCTCCAAATGGCAAGAACATTTTCTAGGTAGGGCTTCACAGGGCCTTGGGGGGGAGTGCAAAAATACCCGACAGGAATCTCATTCATTCCATCCAACTGCTCACACGTGATGTGCTTCCTTCTGCCTGACTGTCCCCTTCCACCAGCAGAACATGGCAAACTAAGTGCCAGGCCCACTGGCTTTGGAGGCCTGATTTTCCCTGGGACATGCACAAGACAGGAGAAACGTGGGCACGGAGCAGACAGCAGAAAGCAGAATAGTTCAGCAAAGGGTTTGATATTCTGCTATTCACGGTACTCCAGGACTGGCCTTTCTTGTGGTCACACTGCAGCTGTTCTCTGGGCACACTGTGGAGCCACATGTCTATTGTCTTCCTCCAACATGCCCCCTCTCTGGCTGTCACCAAACCCCTTCTGACGTGCCCCTGGAAACAGGACTATGACGAGGTGGAGCCAGCTCAGAGCTTCACTGGTACTACTGGGCAAGAGGCACCCAAGACACCCACAGGATTTCACTGAAGTTAGAGAAACTCAGCTCACTCAGACTTCTCACATTCTCCACCAGACACGATGAAAAGGTTCAGAAATTACCAAGCAGAGTGCAGGGCCAAGCGCTGCACTCTGTGAGCCACCATTTCCATGGCTACTGAGGCTAAAATAAAACAAAATAAGGAGACATACAGCAAAGCAACGGCTCCTCTGGGCAATGCTCACACCCGCTACCTTCTCTCTGAGTGGAAAATGACACAGGAACTGGGGTGAAGATACTGCTCTGGCTCAAACAGGCACAACGCCAGGACCTAAAGTCAGGGCTGAGCTGCGCTCGAAGTTTCTTCATTTATCAGCTGAAACAGATGGCAGAGAACTGCAGTTTGGCTCCTGTTCCTTCCCAGCTCTATATCACACAAACTGAAAGAGTAGAAGGTTTTTGGTACTATTACAAGTTTTATGTTTTGTTGACATTTTGGCTGGAGCAAAGGAAAAAACATTTGAAGACTCTGCGAGTGAGGCACTGGCGGATCTGGAGGAGCATCAAACACCACGAACGCACAGGGCACGATCAGTGCTCACAGTAAAGGAAATATGACGTATTTTACTCCTTTTAGGCCAAAATCAGTACTGACAATGTTGTGGAAAGATCCTGGAGAACCAGAGCAGCACCAGTGGAGTGTGACAGATCATTCCCTAAGTGACAGTGGCATCACTGCCGAGTCCTTCACCTGTACAAAGTTGGGGTTTCTTTCAGGCCAGAGTTTCAAGGGCAGACAACACATAACAGCTGGCAGATACCCAGATTATCCCCCCAAAATACCAGACAAGACTGTTACAAAGAATTTTTACACACAGCCAAACTGTTTAAGTCCAAGGATATGATAAGGACTACGAAATTAGTTTTTCAGAGAACACGGAAAGCTTTACACAAGCATGTTTTACTTGCAGATGCATGTTACATGCATGCACTGTTAATACTTTATATGCAGATTGTTGAGTATTCTGCGCTGCAATTCACGTGTTTGAACAAGTTTCTCTGCAGTGTATTGTGTTCTGAATAACAGTATCTCCAGCAGCTATCAGTTTCAGAGAAGAGAAGGTCGTTTAGGCAAATGTGTGGAATTCCCACAATTAAAAGCTTTGGCTGAGCACTAAGCAACAGCACCACACATTGATGCAAAAATAAATAAATCCTTTTCGATACAAAGACTACATAAGAACCATTCACACTCCTGTGAAGCAGAACACATTTGGGCAGGGATGGTTAGAAATGGGTGGTCAGTCCTGCAGGGATGGCCCCTTTTGAACGCAGTGGTTACGGTCACATTCCTCAGGCACAACAGAATCACGAGTGTATTTTGTGCAAATATATTTCCCACATATGAATATTTCCCATATATGAATTCTGCTACTTCTCAGTGTAAGGTGGAGCAGCCAGTGCATTAGCAAGTCATTTAGAGATAAATAAAATTACTTCCTGTTTTTAATGGGCATAACTTTTTTTTTTTCCCTCCAGCAGATATTTTATAGATTAAGGTTCTCTAATACCACAAACAGAGAATTTTTCAAGTCCTCAGAGACAAACTCTGCTCTTGGCCAATTCTGGAATCCACGCTGTGGATTCGCTGCTGCAACTGAGCTCTGCATTTTTCCTGACGTTACTCAGGGCCATGTGATGCTGCAGACATCCAGCTCCACATGTAGCAATGGGAGGGAACACAACCTCTGAGCATGAAACCACCGCCTGCCTCACTTTCCACTCATAAAACACCCTTCCAAAGTGGTCACCTCCAGCACTCAGCCAAAACTGCAGCACAAGTTTCAGCCTCCAAGTCACACTGGACCAGTTTATTCCAGCACAGAAGCCGGGATGCATCCAAGCTGTCACCATGAGCACACTCTAACTCAAAGCACACACCCAGCAAGGGATAAAGCCCTTTGAAAACACAAGGACAATCCATCTGTCAACCAGAAGAGCTGATCATCCCAAGGCAGCACGGTTTGTAACATGACACATGTCAACACACCTTCAGTCACCTGAATGGTGGAACTGTTTTGGAAAAGGAGACCTCACAGTGCACAAACAGTGCACCCCATGCTCTTGGTACATCCTCGTGCCCTGTGACCTCACCTGGAGAAGGAAGGGGAAAAACCAGAACCCTCAGGTTCACAGAAACACCCTCCCACAACACTTGCCAGGGGAGCCCAAGCGTAAGGAAGCGTTTCCTCCCCAGGACATCTACAGTCCATGATTCACTTACTCCAGCCTCTCCTCAGAAAGTGTTCTCATCTTGAGGAAGGAGCTGAAACACTGGAAGGGGAACGAGGAGGTGCCTGTTGCAGCAGACAGAGACAGAGCAGCTCTCCCAGCCGAGGGGCAGCACTGCCCTCGTGATGCCCAGCGCGGGCAGGGCGACCTCGTGATGCCAAATTCTCCAGATCCCAACCACCACGGGCCGTGCCAGGAGGAAAGGCAATCAGGGTGACCCTTCACCCACCAGCTCACTTTGTGAGGAGCTTCAGCTCCTTCTAAAAAAGCAGCAGAGAAACGAGCAGAGGGTTTTCCACTCCATGTCCCCTGTTCCAAGGGAAGATGCTGAGGTGAAGCGAGGGGCGGGCAGGGTGAGCTCCCACCAGGGCAGGGAAAACTGGCCAGGGCACAAAGTCAGGTAGGCACAAGCACCCCGACACTTCAGAAATTATTTGGTCACTCTCTGCATTCACATGCAGCTAAAATGCTGGGGATACCAATCCAAGTTAATTCCTGTGGGTCTGATGGTACGAGTAAATAACTAGCAGATGAACTGCCACGCCTCTGATTTACAGCTCCTCCAGCCACTGCACAGACCCAGCCTGCAGCACTGCCTCATTCAGGGCTAGCACCTAATTTTCAAGGAGATGCTGGATGTTTTAGCAGCAGCACGTGGAGAAGCACTTGGGAGACCTACAGAGTGGTGGCAGGGAGGGCTCAGGGTGGCCCCTCCAGCCAACCATCTCCAAGCTCCAGAGGTGCTTACTGCAGCCTTGCACTTTGTATGTCTCTGCTTCCAAGATGAAAGTTGACTTAAAGCACTGGAAGGTACATAAAAGCTCAGATGACAGGAAATGCAAAACAGAATTTGGCAAAATGAAGTGCTTTAGAAAACAGCAATATATTTCAAAATACAAGCCAAAGTCATCACAGCAGTAGAGAAAACTGCACATAAATCAAAGTGAAGTATTTATTAAAACTTGCTACACTCAAGCTAATGAAGGCAACCAAAGAGCCAAAACCAGACTCTTCCAGAGATATTGCAGAAGAGCCGGACTTTTTTATAAAATCCAAAACTTAAAAGGACATTAAAGGACAGAAATGAGCTTAATAAAAACACAATAACATTTCAGAAGTTTAAGAATTTGAATAGTCTTAAAAAATTATGGGGCAAAAGCTTTTTAAATTCATCAGATAACTGGAAAAGACGAAAAGCTGGAGCCACTACAAAATGAAGTCCAGCTAAAGCTCTTTTTGAAGATAGATTTTGAGGTGGTGAAATTCCAGGAGTTTTACAAATACTGACAATAAACTTGCAGAATGCCAGAAATGAACAAAAATCAACCCACACTATTTCTTTAAACAGCAGGTTTTGGTCAGACTGGCTGGATGCACTGACAGCACTGCTGAGGAACAGCTTTGGAAAGCCCTGTGCAGAGCTGTTAGGATCAGGAATTTGCTGGCTGCATTGCTCCCAAGGACTGACACGGCTTGGCAAGAGATCTGCTTCCCTGGGCTCAGCTGGGCTGTGCACAAGGCTACCTGCTGCTGAGAGAAAAGACATTTTGTGGGTAAAACTTTTCACTGGAAAAATCAATGTCAAGACAACTTTTCTGTCCCTCCTTCGCCTTACTCCAGCCTGCACTTTAAGAAGTCCGTGATAACTCGTTATGAAATGTTTCTGAGTCTCTCTGCACTTCGTTTCAAGAAATTAGCCTCTGGTTGATGAAGCAATTATGCCTTTGTAAGAAGCATGTAGCATTTTTACTGTGAAAGAACAATAGCTCTGCAGAGGAACTGGCTGGGGAAGCATCTCTGTGTCAAGCTCCCCTTTTCCAGCTCTAGGTTTACTGCAATTCCCGTGATGAATCCTGCTGCCAAAAACAATGTGAAAGGAAACAAATCTCAGGATACCATTTAAAGTCACTGCCACAGGGAATAGAAAGAGTCTGGGCTGATGGGGGATGCCTGCCTAGACAGATTTCAGGAAATACTACTTTGCAGTCAGCCTGAGGCCTTGGCTATCTCAGGAACCTCCAAAGTATTCTCCCTATGAAGGAGCAGCACTTCTTTAACAAAGACCCCAGAAAGCACATTTCCAGGAGGACCAAAAATGGCTTTCTCCGTAAGTAAAGAACATTTAGAGTGAGTTATTCCTGTATCTCCAAACTGCACTGGTTCTCAGAATCACCCAGATAACCAAAGCAAAGCCCTAAAGGAAGAATGTGCCCAAAGATACCCCACACTGTTGGTAAGACTCGAAACTGGAAGGGGTTCTGTCAAGCTTGAACAATCACCACACAGCTGTACCTCTCCAACAGGTGCTTTAACAAGAGCAAAGCAGTTTGCAAACAGCACTGGAATGCCCCTCGGGCTGAGAGGGCTCTTTAGAGCTCCCTGGATTAAAATAAAAAAGAGACACTGAAGCTTTTATTGAGCTGTAGTGTAAAAAGAACTCCTGATCAACAATCCCTCTATCGAAGAAAGGATGTCTAGAGAGAGGAGGGAACAAGTATTTGAACTTTATACAGAAGATGGAAAAAAACCCCACTGAGTTTCCCTCCTACAAAACATACAAGCCCCTCAGTTCGGTACCACAAGACCCCCCCTCTCCCCCTGCCAAAGGTCAGCAGTGCCCTGAGCCCAGCCAGGACCCCAGCAGACACCCTGTCCTGCAGAGCTGCAGTCCTTGCAGCTGTATTTACCACTGGAGAAACTGCCCACACACCTCGGCAACAAACACAGGAACCTCGCAGTAATTTACTGAGCCCATTTTGAACAGCTTCGTGTATTTCTACAACAGCAATCATGCAATTCTAGCAAACTGCTTACCTGAAAGTTTATATTCCTGCTAACTGGAAGAGCCCAAGCCTGGGCTGAGCTCTCCTGTCACCAGCACCGCCAGTGCCAGATGCTACAATATGGCCAAGAGCTCCTATTTATAGTAAAAGTTCCCCTTGGGGAAAATCCACTCACGTGATTATTATTTGCAGTAGACAGCAGGTACTCTACACCTTGGAATTTAAGGGCTTGTCTCTTCCCTAGAAAACTTGCAGGTGTTTCTGTGTTTCTTGTAAACAGCGTTTACGACTAAAATCTTGAATATTCTTGCTCACCACGTGAATGTCAAGCTGTGCTGAGAGATTTCAGCCTAAGGGCCGAGCCTGCCAATTGCCCTGGATTAAACTGAAGAGCTAAAAGACTAAGAAGTAGTGGATCTATTGTGATTTCCTAAGGTTTCTTCTGTAAAATAAAGTGCATATATATATAAAAATATCTATACATGGCAAACTGGCACCTCAGCACATATTTTACAGTTGCTAACTTACTGGTCACATTACTAATCCTGTCAACTTCTCCAGCACCCAGTTCTGAAGGGTTTTACACTGTCTGGCTAGACCCAGGCTCACAAAATTTCACACACCCACAGCAGAAAGAGATTCTGGGCAGGAAACAAAACAAAACAAAAAAAAAAAAACAAAAAAAAAAAAAAAAAAAAAAAAAAAAAAAAAAAAAAAAAAAAAAAAAAAAAAAAAAAAAAAAAAAAAAAAAAAAAAAAAAAAAAAAAAAAAAAAAAAAAAAAAAAAAAGGAAGAAGAAAAAAAAAACCACCACAAACAAAACAACAACTAACCAAAATACTTTTCCCCTGAAAAGCATTGTTTCATTTTTGTAAATGACTGTAAGGTCAGATAAGTAGAATTAGTAAATTTTCACAATAAGCCTGATGGAAATACAAAATATATTCATAGTAAAAAAAAAAATCAGCATCTAAATCCTCCTTAAATGTCCTGCTATACTGATGTCACTGCCACAGTAGTTGGGCTTTTCTCTCCAAGTCCATATTATTCACAAAATACAGTAAGAGAATGTATGGGTTTTTAGGGTTGCTCTACACAGTCTCCTCAATAGGAGGACAAAGCTTTCAGTCAAAACTAAGAGTGCTCAGAATATCTGGAAAACATTCTGTTATTCAGAATATAAACAGATAATAAAGTATCAATCCACAAATATCACCTTGCCTCAGTGGAACTGATGAGGCTGCTGCGTTCAGGTTCACTGGAACCAGGAACAGTCTAAACTGCAGTGCTTGTCCCCAGTGCCTAAAGACTAAGCTGTCATAAATAACAGTCTTTCTTTTGTGTATTATCCCAAAGTTTCACCAGTAACTGATAATCCTCACCAAGTATGACCTTAACTACAGACTTATCCTCATTTGGAAAATGAAAGCAGCTGTTGGGCAACGTGCCTAGAGGGCATCTGTATTAGTCTTCAAAAACTTCTACTTGGCTCTCCTAAGTCAGAGCTGGGTCTCCCACCCTCCCCCAGAGCCTCTCCCTGCAGTTTATACCTGCGGGTCCACCAAAAAAACCCCAACTGCAGACTCCCCAGTTCCCAGGGACAGTTTGCATCACGCAGTGAAACAGGACTGTGTCAAGGGAGGAGGGAGGAGCAGGTGGAGGGACATCCTTTTCAAATTTCAGGCTCGGTTTTGCCACAGGAAGATGCAGGTAACGAGGGGAGCACAGACCTCGCCAAGCAC